>NC_048218.1:126590285-126818250 GCF_002007445.2 Ailuropoda melanoleuca | reverse complement strand
ACCCCCAGCCCCACACCTCGTCCAGCAGCCCAGCTCCCATCAGCAACACACTGTCGCTCACGTCGTAGGGCCCGTTCACGCGGTCACCCCTGGGTCACACATTCATTCTCAAACTGCTGGACACCATTTGCCACCACCCCCGCCACCTCCCGGTCCTGCCCCTCATCACCACCCACCACCCCATCCTTCCGCAGGACTCCAAGGTCTACCAACACAACACCAGCATGTGGTCAATTCAGCACCCCCCCCGCCGCCGCCGCCGCCACCTTCCAGCGTTTTGGCTTCCGGGCACCATACCACCTCTGCTCCAGCCTTACACCATCCACCTCATCAAGGACCTCCACTTTTTCCTGCAACCGCTCATCCAGCCGTACCCCCGTATCCCTCCCAAGCCACACATCACACCACTCTGGGACCGGGACCCCAACACCAGCCTTCTGGAACAGGGCCACATTGTCCATTACCAGTCGCAGGTCCTCATCTCCAGCCCCAAGGACCAAACAGTATTCCAACACCTCCTGCTTCAGGGTTCTGTCCTCATCCTGGCTCTGTGGCCCTGCCGCATGGGGTTCAAGGACCTCAGCAGGCCTCGCCAGTGCCTGGACAGATTCCGATTCACAGAGCACAGGTGCCACCGACATTTCAGAACAATTACCATGGTTCAGGGTGGCATTAAAATGGACTCCAAAAACATTTTTTAAAATGTGCTGTAAGATAAACTGTATATTTCATATGTACCTATTAAGGTACTTTTTAAAGCTTGTACATGAAACTTTGTATAAAAAAAAAAAACACCAGTGCTCTTTCATTGTATTTTTCCCATTTTTGCTTTTTAAAATTCCTTAAAAAATGTGCTGTTAAGCCAGTATTAGGTATCTTTATTTTGTAAGTGAACATTCCAGCTGTTTCTCTGGCAGTAGATTTGATGCTACATGATCTTTAAATTTCATTGTTGCAGTTAAAATTCATTTAGTGAATGTTTTCTATATTATTTTATACATATGCATTTAAGTACACAGCTAAGTAATGGCACTATGAGGATTTTCTTTTTTCCTGTCAGCAGTTCCGTGAGTGCATCCTAGGTATATTAAAAAAAAAAAAAATGCAATACAGATTTTTATAGTTTGGTGTGGACATGGCTCATTTTATCGGTTATTTGCAAGCAAAATGTAATTTAATGTATAGATGATTTTTAATGTCTCCTGACAAACTGTAAATACTGCATTTCTTTTGCGTATATAATTGCTTACAGCTTTTCTCATTTGATATATAGCATTGTACATATGACAAGTCTTTGCAAAACTGTGTGATCTTTGTGAAAGTAGTACAGTATATGGCCTTTAATTTCTTTTTTATTTTAAATATACTGTCACACTGAAGCACTGGTTGGGCATTTTAATTCATGTTAATAAATCACAATTATGTCAGTTTTACCAAATTGTCCTGTATAACTTCTGTGATTGGAATCTGTTTAAACAAGTGGTTTTTTTTTTTTTTTTTTTTTTTACAAAAATTCCATTTTTTCAGATCTAGTTTGTCAGTAGCCTTCCATTTTCTGCAGCTACACCTACCTCGGCTGGACTGTAGCAGACATCAGGAGGCAGTGAAGGGCTGGTTGGTCCTGTAATGCTCCTTCCTGTCATTTCTGCAGGAAACTCCTGTGCTGGGTGGAGGCTCTGCCTCTAATTGACATCATGCAAAATGTGAACCCATATCATTCAAGTATTATACGTGATCGAGTTCTAGACCAGAATTGACAACTGTGAAAACATGGCGTAGTTTTGCCTGACACCACAGATACCTCATTTGCACCCTGTAGAACATGCATGACTGCAACGTCCTACTGATCAATCAAAATTATTTGAAAACCTTAAATTGACATTTACTATCCTGCTATAGTATTAAAAAAAGTAATAGGAGGTCCTAAAATTTTGATTTGGACATATAAAACAAAGGAAAACAGCATTATTCTTAAAGAGTTCTCAAGTGAAATGAAAATAGCCTCTCAGGTGAACACTTGGCTGAAATGCCCAATGCTAGTTTTTGTTTTGGAAAAATAAATCGTCTTATACCTCTTAGGAGGATTAAGTAGAACCGTAAGTAATGACACGAACACATTTTTCCAATTTTCACCTAATTAACATAATTTGGCACGGCATACACATTCTGTGCATTGGAGAAAAACGTTAACAGACTAAAAATGGGTAAGGTTTGGCAGTAATGAAAGTCATGTTTTACAGTAACTTTTAATGTCCATTTCCTTTTGGAAACCAGCTAATGATGGTACATGAAGGGAGCTGCGTTTAGGGCTCAATTCTAGTCAGCTTCAGGTTTTAAAAGAACTTGGGCAACTTTGCCCTTCTTGACTTTAGCGAACAACCCACCACTTACGGCATTCACTAAAGCAGCACATCTCCGAAGACACGTGGCTTCACATGACCCGGCCCCACGGTTTCACAGAACAAAGGTGGTTAACTATTAGCACAGTGAGTAGCATTATTCACCTCTTTTCTAAGGATTTAAAATTCCTGGCATCTATCTGCCTACTACACAAATAATTGATAGAGAAGCTTGTCTATGAACTGCAGAATCTTACATAAGTCCCCGACTCCTTGATGAAGGGCACGTACACTCTCAGACACTGTCTCTACCAGAATTTCATCAAAGTTATAAAAACATTAACAGAAGAAAAGGGTGGAATTTAAGGAATAATCTCAACTGTGAATTGAAACTGAAGTTCTCTACCCAAGGAGAAACAGTAGTTTACCGTGTTTAACTAGTTAGGTACGATCCAGGTACAACAGCAAGTTAGTAAATCAGTTTTCACCTGAAAAGTTTATGCTTTCCTGATGCCTCTAAATTTGTTTTTTGGTTTTTTTTTTTTGGCCTTTGAGCAGTTCTAATTTCCAGACAGCCAGTTTCTCATCTGCTACAATCACGATCCACTGCTTGTCCTTCTCCATGAGGACTTGACCAGACTTATGAGAGCAAAAACCAGGACGTTCACTAAAGCCCTGCAGCCGGCTGCGGGGAGCTGCGTAACTAGCGCTGCTCACTCAGCTTCGTGTTCTCTCATCGAGCCACCGAGAGTCCGCTAAAACCATGCTAGATCTAATACGAATGTGTATTCCTTCTAGAACAACTTCTTCACATTGTAAACCAGTTAGAAAGGGACAGATCTTTACAAATCCCTAATAATCGAGTCTATTTTCTAACGTGAGCTGAAACTGCCTTAGATAAATTTCATTCAAGTGAGCTTTAAACCCGGATACAGATTCTTCCGAGTCAGGGAAGACAGGGAGGCACTCTGCGGTTCTTGTGAGAACGGCTCTCACGGAAACTGCAGCAGCCATCTGTCGTAGAAGCTACGTGATAACCCACAGCCTCATCAGAAAACCTCCGCATGCACACGCACGATGCCTAAGGAAGTGGGTGGGTTCCACCTCGCGATACGGGAAACCATGCTAACTCCTGAAAGGGTGTGTCTTGCTCCCTCAAGGTGAATACTGTTAAAGAAAAAAAGAAAATCTGCAATGCTTAAACATAATGTCATCGGTATGTTTTTGATGGAACGTGAACGAGAAAGAATCACTGAAGTTCTAGGTAGTGCATCTGTCCTACAGCAATTCTTCTAGATCCATGTCCTACTCTTACAAAACAACAAATGAATGATTTCCTTATAGTAAGCCTTAACCCATGTTCTATAGCTACCCGTCCTGCAACGGGAATGTTGGTACTTCCTTGAGTTTGGGTTACGCTACACTAAAAGGAGAGAAATGCTGGTTGATTCTACAGCTTCAAATACAGGCCAATGACCAAGCCAATGTCTGGAAAAAAAAAAACCAAAACACTTTAATTTTTAAGACAACTGCAAGCACCTCAAACAATGGATTATTATTACAACACTTGTTATCTTTTCACAATCTAGTTATTGCAAAGGCATATGGATAAATGTTAATGGACAAAGTCAAGAAAAACGAGGCACCTTAATGAATGTAAAATTTTAAAAAAACCTGACATTCAATCCACTGACTTCTAAAAGAGGCTAAATACACCTCCGTATATTACATTCTAAATTTGTATTGCCTACTATAGTTTGTGTCCTGGATTCTACAGCGTTAAGGAAATGCATAAACAAAATCGTGTGCAACCTGCAAAGGGAAAATCGTTTTCCAAACTTCAATGCATGGGAAGACCATGAAAAAGCTAGTGACGTAGCCGCACATCTAACTGCCTAGGGAATGACCGTGATCCCTGTTACCTCGCAGATGCTAGGCTGGTGCCCGCAGCACTGCTAACTGTACATACATACCTTGGTTTTGGACAAACACAAGCAAACTTTTCAAAACAACAAAAAATTATATATATGTTTTTTCTCATTCCACACACTGCACATGGTTTTGTTGTCTGATTTAATCTACGCAGAGTTTAACTTACAGTTTGGAGGAGGCAACACCACATGGTACCAGGCTATCACATTTTTAAAGGGAAATTGCTCTTTTTCCTTTAAATTACTTTTAAAAATATGCAAAAATATGAATGGGAGCGCTAAAACTATAATACGTATTTTAGAATGAAAGCATGTTTTTTCTTGCTTTAAAGTGCCATATAGGGAATGACATTAACTCAGAGCCACTTCGTTTAAAATCCAAATGTAAAAGGACTGTTATGGAATGAAAAGTCTGCACGGCTCCTGGGAGCAGTTCAAGTCCGCTACATGCAACTCAGGCTACAAAGCACTCAAGACTTGGTAGCTTTTCTGAAATTTGAGTCCCCATCCCATATTTAATGGAGATTAACATTTACAGGTGCATTTACATACACTATAATACAGGAATGATGTCCCTTTGCCAGAAGATAAAATTGTACATTTCCTTGCTATTTCTTGGTTCCAACTTGATAATTTCTTAAGATTGTAAATTAAATAGTACTCAGCTAAAATAGTTCTTCATAAATAGTTACAAAACCTGCCAAAACACAAGGGGGAAAGTATTTTTCGTTCAAAAAAACTGACATTTGAATGTCACACAACACAAGAAACAATGCTTAGAGACATGTTATTGTTTCCAGAAGAAAGTGGGTCAGTAAACTACTAAGCTGAAGACAAAAGACTACCCTTCCCCAGGATCACAGTGCACAGAAAGCAAAATGTCAAACAACAGTACCTCAAAGCAAAATAAAGGTCTGAGGATGAAGCCAGCTCACTTGTAATCCTGTTAAAGAATGAGAGTCACCGTTTAGGTCCAATGTACTGGAAAACATTTGCTAGCTCAGAATGCTCTATTTGTAGAATCTGCTAAGAATTCAACCAAGGATGCCGAAGGCATTCGCCAGCTGAGGCTCGTTTTTCAGGAACCATTTCTAACATGGGGATCAGGAAATCTGTAAACTGTGCAGCATCTTCATGGGGCCAACCGTACTTTTCCACGAGGACGTCAAAGAGGCTCCAGGGCTTCAGCTTGGTGATATGCCGCAGTTCTCCTACAGGGAAGAAACAGACAGGGTCAAGAAAGCTCTAGATGTGCACTTCCCATGGGTGGTCCAGCCAGGTGTTCCAGGAAGCAGACACCTACCTGCCCAACACTAAGCAACACAGAACAAGCCAGCTTCCCCCCCAAGGCGATCATCGATCAAGGTCTACAGGGCTGTGTGGGATTTCAAGTAAGCTTAGCAAATGCAAATAAAGGGCTCATCAAAAAGGGAAGAGTTCATTCGAATCAGTTCCAGGTTTCTTTAAATGAGTAGAGGTGCTGAGTCCACCCAGAATGTTTTTATTTTTAAGCATATATATATATAGTAATCTCTACACCCAACGTGGGGCTCAAAATCACGACCCTAAAATCAAGAGTCTCGTGCTCCTCTGACAGCCAGCCGGGCGCTCCCACCCAGAATGTTTTCATTTGCAAAGAATGACAAAGGCACTCTCTCTCCAATGCAGGATCTTTTGCAATCTATAAAGCTTTGAAAAAGCTTTAAGATACGCTATATAAACCTCTTGGACCATTATTTCTGCATGTTACCATCAAAGAAAAGGGAGTTTTTCTGCCTAGAGCAGTGCTGCTGGAACTTTCTCTGATGGCACAGACGTACTTTATCTCATTATCTGACACGGCAGCTGCTATGCTGAGATGTGGTTACCGGTGAGACCCAGGAACTGAAATTTTCATTTGGTTAAATATAACTGGCCACTATTAGCTTGTACCAGGCAACCCAGCTCTAGAGGCCGACCTGAATCAAATACCATTCATTTCTACACATTTGCTATAAAATCTAAAAGATCAGGACATCGAATCTTGAAGTTGAAAATGTGCTGCCTGCAACATAAAAAGCGTAGGTGACAGTAGCCCCGACGGACAAGCAACAGTGACTGACTGTCCAGCAGACGGTCAGAGAACTTCAACAGCCCCTTCCAGAATAGGAAGAAAAGTTGTCTCAAGTCAAACTACCAAAAGGTGAGGCTACCTTTCATTAGGAGGAACTCCCTTTCTCTTCCAGTTAGACATTTTCACAGCACACCCCACCCCTGTACCTGGAGAGGCCTCACTGGGTGCCCGCCGAGTCTTCCCGAGCCGCTCGCACAGAAGCGCTCCTGGCGCCCATTCCCCACGCGCTCTCGGGCCCAGAGCACCCGTCGGGACGCCTGAGGCTGAGGGGGGCGCGCGCCGACCCGCACGCCTCACGAGGGGGCCGCCCTCGTCCCCCCGCCCCGACAGCACTGTAGCGCGAGCAACCCGCGGCGTCTCCCGCGGTACGTGCTGGGCTATGCGCAGGGAGATGCGCAGTTCCCTGCTTCCGAAGGTCTTCTCGGGACACCTGGTCTCTCTCACCCCTGTATGCATCTCCATTCAGACCACCCCCCTCTTTCTTTCATCACACAGACAATAAAGAATCGTGACAGAAAATCACAAAAACACAAGAAGAAATGGCCTGTAATTCCACAAGGAATTTGTCTTTCGGCCCACACGCTCGTCCAGTTACACTCGCACGAGCGGGCGTGTCGCCAGCGGGGTAGTCATGCCGCGCGGATCCGGAATCGGCGTGAGAGACCGCTTCCTGTCAGAGCGCAGGCGCGTGAATAACCTGAGGGCTGAGGCCAGAGCTCAGCGCGGCGCACAGAGCGGCGGGTCGGGTCTCCTGGACCAGGGAGGGGGACGAGCCGTCTTACGGCAGGAAGGGCTCCCTCCCGTGGAAGGAAGGCTGTGTCCAGGAGCACCAAGTCCGAGCCTTCCCTCAGAGTGCGCCCCCGTGCGTCTGGAACGCCAGCGCTAGGACTCCGGCCTAAGAAAACCACCCCCAGTACCCACCACCCCACCCCCCAAATCACACACACTGCAGAAGTACAGGGACCTGCAAAATGACAGGCGCTCAGTAACAGGAGAACGGGGGTTAAAAACAACGGGGTTAAAAACAACAAACCACGGGACAGCCGCTCAAGGATTACTAGTGAATATCTACTTAATGACATGGAGGGAAACGACACGGCCCCACGTTTGTTACTAAAAGAACAGAAGACTAGAAGAATATGATCACAAGAGTAATTTTCAAAGGGCCCCTAAAGATGCAGAGCAAGGGTGACGGAAACTAAGGAAGGTCACACACAACATGCTAAAATCAAGTTCTCTGCAAAGGGGAGGGAACGTCAGTGACCTTCACCTATTCTGACCTGGAGCAACGCACTCCCCGGGCTGCGAGTGCATGCAGCTGCTGAGCGGCACTGTCGCCCGACAGACAGCCGAACGGAGTCTCTTCCCGAGGGCGCCAGTTTTAAACTCAAATCCACCAGCAGGCATCAAATTAAGTACAATCTTCTATGAAAAGAGAGAAGCTTTACCAAGACAGACGCCTTAAAATCTCCATAATAATCGTAATGAAAACAATACACTGCTCAAAGGCCATGAAGATCTATTTATTCTTACCTCACTTGGTATGAGCCCATACAGGTATTCCCAAAGAACAGATTAAGGTATCTACTAACTTCCTTTGACCAGGTAATCCCACACAGAAAACTACGTGCAAAGATGCGGTAAAGACAACAGGAAACATGCAGTACGCTAAACAGTCCTCAGCACCAGTCGGTCCTGAATACACAATAATGCTGCAATCACGGAATCCTGAACGGCCTCCAAACAGAACGATCTGTGGGCCATGGATATGCTGGAAAAACCAATGCCAAGAAAAAAAAGGATATAAACTTGCCTAGGCCCTATGATTACATGTACATGTTACTATGTTCAATTCAGTATGAAATAGAGTCTTCCAAATAGTTGATAAAGTATGATTTCACTCATACATGGAGTTTAAGAAACAAAACAAATGAACACAGCAGAAAGGAAAAAAAAAAGGAAAAGAGAGGGAAACAAGCCATAAGAAACTTAAAAAAAAAAAAAAGATTTTATTTATTTGACAGAAAGAGAGCACAAGCAGGGGGAGCAGCAGGCAGAGAGAGGGAGAAGCAGGCTCCCCACTGAGCAGGAGGCCCAATGTGGGGCTTGATCCTAGGACTCTGGGATCATGACCTGAGTCGAAGGCAGACGCTTAACTGAGTGAGCCGCCCAGGCGCGTGGCCATAAGAGAGTCTTACAGATAGAGAACAAACTGAGGGTTGATAGAGGGATGTGGGTGGGGGATGGGCTAGATGGGTGATGGGGACTAAGGAGGGCACTTGTGATGAGGACTGGGTGTTGCAGGTAAGTGATCAATCACTGAATTCTACTCCTGAAACCAATATTCCCCTGTATGTTAATTAACTGGAATTTAAATAAAAATGGGGCGGGGAGGGGAGGAAGGAAAAACAATAGCTGATAAAGGTTCCCTAATAAACCCTAAGCTCCCACGCCTGTGCAGCGGCTGCTGGCAGGACAGCCTCACCTGGTGAGTAAGGACCTCAGGTCCACTCACTGGCTCCAGCCCCGCGAATCACACACAAGAAACACAGCCACATCCACTACCACCACTTATAGTACAAAATAAAATAACAAAACGCTTAAGGGAGTAAAAGAAAGACCAAAATGAGAAAAAAAAAATTGAGACCTTTTTCCTATTTGTTCCTATTGTACAAGTAGCTCCTGACAAGTCAACAAATTTTTACCTTGACGATTTTTTCTTCCCTAGGAAAATATACCAAGATATGTTTCAAAGTTTGCAAATAACTAGACACTTAATAGTGACAGTGTTTATTTTTTAAACCGAACTTCCTTTCCTTCTTGAATGCTGAGTATCACTGAGTCTTTCCTCTGGAGCCTAACAAGGCCAGATGGGCGGCCCTGCCCTCAGCAGCCCTCCCCACTCCCACCCCCCCAAGTCAAGGCTTTGGGACTGCAAATGTATTTGCCAATCCCAGATTATCAGAGTGCTTTTTTATTTTTAATTTTTATTTAGAGGGACAGTGTGCACACACGAGGGGGTGGTGAGGAGCAGAGGGAGAGACAGAATCCTAAGCAGACGCCACACCCAGGGCAAAGCCCGAAGTGGGGCTTGATCTCACGACCCTGAGATCGTGACTGAGCTGGTGGCTCAGTCAGTTAAGCCTCTGACCCTTGATCTCAGCTTGTTTTGCTCTCAGGGTTGTGAGTTCAAGCTCCATGTTGGGCTCCACACTAGGCATGGAACCTACTTTAATAAAAACTTCTCAGTAGGAAACAGGATAATCTCCGTGACTGTGAACTAGGCAATGGTTTCCTAGATGAGACATCAGAAGCACAAGTAATGCTGGGTGATGGACACCGGGGAGGGTGTGTGCTGTGGTGAGCACTGGGTATTATATGAGCCTGATGAATCACAGACCTGGACCCCTGAAACAGATAATACATTATATGTTAATTTAAAAAATAATTAAAGTATAAGTAACAAAAACAACAAAGAAAACATAAAAGGTTGGACTTCATAAAAATTGAAGTTTTATACTTCAACTATTGCACATATGCATTCAAGAGAAATGAAAACATGTCCACACTAACATCTGTACAATGTTCACAGCAGCATTATTCCTAAGAGCCAAAAAGTGGAAACACAACCCGCACAGCCGTCAGCTGACGAGTGGGGCAAGCAAGCACGGTCTCTGCACACACAAAGCCTTCGGAGGGACTGGGAGAAACTGTCACCAAGTCCACAGGCTGCAGGACTCCATTCACAGGAAACATCCAGAACAGCAAAATCTGTTGCAGGGGGCCAGGGGTGAGGGTGCGGAGAACGCAGAGTGAGGGCCAAGAGAGGCAGGGTTTCTCGTTGCTGCTGGCTCACAGAGGCTTCCAGCCAAAGCCAGGACTGAACAGGGTTCCCGTTTCCACGCGCACGAAGTACTGAGGGAGCCCACTCTGCACCTGGCAAAGAAGCCTCACAACTCACAACTGATGCTTAGTCAAACTGTCGTTACAGCTGTCCACACTGCACAAGCTTCCGACTCACTAGCGTGAGGAACCTTCTCTAGCTGCCCGCGGACATCAGCTGGGACCACCGGGACGGGCAGCACTCTGCGCAGCCCAGACATCAAGAGAGAAGGCAAAATCCTTCCAACAATGTTCATCTCCAACGCTGGAACCGAAGAACACAGCGCACAGTGCCTCCTTCCGAGAACGGCCTACGGTTCCCAGTGTGGCAGCCGGCCGGCACCCCAGGGGCCCCGTCACGGGCTCTAAAATTCCCAATCGCAGTTCACGGTCTCTGGTCCCACACACAGGCTCACTCCCACAGGTTCCGGCACACTCGATGGCCTTACCGAGAATCAAACCATCTTTTGTAACCAGTACACTCCTCTGATACTTCCATCCCTGACGCAGTAGGTTTTACTAGAATGACGGCGGCCGACGGTCAGCACGGTGTCCGCTTGGCAGTGCGGGCGGCGGGCTCCGACAGCAGCGACTGTGCCACCACCACTTGCCAGCCGGGGCTCTCACGGAGGATGGCTCCCTGCCTGGGGCCACGCCTTGGCCTGTTCTGGTGGCCAGAGCGAAATACAACCAACCAAGAGGCTTATAAATCAACATGCCTTCCTTCCCCGCGGTTCTGGAGGCTGGTAGTTTGTGATCGGGCTGCCAGCAGGGCTGGCGTCTGCTGAGGGCCCTCTTGTGGGTCACAGACTCCTCGTGTCCTCCTCACATGGCACATGCGGTGAAGGAGCCGTCGGGGGTCTTTTCCACGAGGGCACTCATCCCACCCGTAAGGGCTCCACCCTTATGACCTTCTGAACTTTCCCAAGACCCTACCTTCGAACGCCACCACCTTTGCAACGGGGGGGGGGGGGGGGGGGGGGTTTGTTAGGATTCCCTCATATGAATTTTGGGGGGAGGGGACACATACCTTCAGACCATAACAGGACAGAACAGGGACAAAATTCACAGAGATGCTATTTCTATCGGGGCACATCTTATCACATTGACCAAGATGATTTTTATGAATGATCTTTGGTGGCCAATGTCCACATCTGAAGGAATAACTTACTGGTTATTAAACCCTAACAGGGTGAGAAAGGAGTTACATCCTCTGCCAAAAAAATCCAGCTCCATTTAAAAATTCCCAGCCAAGAAATAATTCGAACTAATAACCACCATTTTACCCAGAATTATAACTAAGAAGATGCCACTTAGCTGCCCTTGACCTTTACCTCTAACACACACAGCCTACTCTCCCTCCCAGTGGGGATGAGACCTGCTTCCCACCCAGGACAACGAGCACAAAAACATGCTGTTCACTCCCTCTCAACCACTGGCTGTTTTCCAAGGTGATGAAAGCAAATTAGTAAGTTTTCGATCTTGCTTTTCTCTTTTTATCAGTTCTGGTACAAAGATATTTAAAAAAATTTTTTTTTTAATGGATACATTTAAGATCTCATTACTTCCAAAATGTATATTCATACACGTTACTTAGGGAGGCATGCCAAAACCCATCTTCAATGTAACACATCATTCCCCTCGTCCTAGGGGACATGGTGAAATCTATTTTCATGACAGGCCCTCTTTCATCATACTATTTCTGCGACTTCTGTAAACAAGCCTAAATCTCTTCTCGTCTCCAGTGATTATAAATAAACAATGATCAGGACCTAAGTCCCAGTTCCCAGTCATTTTAGAGGATTTCTTGCCTCGTCACAAACTCTCCCTCATATCCAAATGAAGGGAAAAAAGGGACAGCACATTGTAGTGTTTTTGGTCTATATTTACCAAGGACGCCAATGCACATCCACTCTGTAGCTCACCTTCAAACAAGCTCCCGAAAACCCCCGTGCACACGAGTCCTCAAAGTGCACGCACGACCAGGACCAGCAGCACAGTCCCATGAGAGCACTTCGTACTCCCATTGGGGCGCGGGCAGTGGTTGTGCACAGACCACAAGTCCTAGGAGCAGCGGAGCTGAAAGAAGGGCCACCTTGCGGCAGGAAGAGCTCCAGGACAGGGAGCTCTGAGCTGAAACCCACCGGCGACCCGGCATCGGTTCACCAGGCATCACTCAACAGCCTGTCCTCGAAAGACAGCACCTACCAGGTGGCGCGAGGCAAGGGTTCCAGGCCCAGGGCTGGTGCTGGGCTGGTCCTCAGCAGGTGCTGTCCCTGGTGGCGTGCGGCTCAGGCAAAGCCCAATGGGCACAAGGGGCTCAGAGCAGCTGCCTCCAGGAACAAACCCGGGCACATGACTTCAAATAACTCCCGCAACTTCATTTTCTCACCATTCAGGTCCCCTCCTTTTGTCCCTGTTCTTCCTCCTCCCCAGTGTGCACAGTATGTGGTTCCCAACCCATGGACAATGGAGTGAGAGAAGAGCAGAGCCCAGGCATTCTAAGCAGCAGCAGCACAACTGAAGGAAACAGCCCCGTGTGCCTTTCTGGGCCGTCAGTCCCACCCTGCCTGAGGCGCGTGTGGGAAAGAAGGCTCCCCTCGGCCTGATCCTGGCACCCGCTCACGCACCTGCGGCAGACTCTGCTTGGCGGAAGGAGCAGGTGCTGTGGTCCAGTGCCCTGCAGTGCCTGTCCCCTCCCCCAGAGCATCAGCAAGTCAGTAATGCCCCCTCTCTCAGGACAGACTAGGCTAGTAGCTCTTGGCCATTCTCCCCTCCAAGCCCCCATCTGACAATGGCAACAGCTGTGGCTGGGGGCTCACTGCAAGTCATCTGCCGGCCATGCCATCCTGATGGCCAGGCCATCTCTCACAGGCTCTAAAAACACTCTCAAGCATGGAAGAAGGGGTCTGCTTTGATTAAAACAGAGTTCCTCAAGTCACATGGAATCCCAAGCCATAATCATCCAGAGCATTCCTCGCTTCAGCCATTTTCAAGTAACATTTTCTAGAAGTTTCCTATGGAAACTTGGTCCGTTCTCCCAGTAATAACGCTGTCTAGTAGTTCATCCTGTTTCAAGTGTTCTCCTGTTTACAACTTTGCCTTAGCTAACATGACATGAGCTACTAGGGTGCCATGCACCGCACAGACACCTCTTATACTTTTTTGTAACAACCACACACCCTGAAGTCACCCCACCCAGACGGGAAATGGAGCTTCAGAGGGCACATGAAGACGAGACACGCCCAGCCTCACAGCATGCTCAAACCTCAGCTTCCTCACCGAACAGGGTTCAGTGGCGAAGCCCTTCTCCCGCCCTCGAGCCTACTGGGGCCCACGTGTGAGGGTTCCGGAACCATGGAGTTTGCTCACGTGACCCAGACGCGAAGACCACACAGATTCTGGGATCCAAAATCAATACAGGCTGTCTGAACAACAGTTCTGACAATCTTTTCTCCTGTGATAAGCCTTGAAAAGGTAGCAATAAAAGAACTGCATCTAGTTACGTATTATAGAGGTCGCCCACTGGGTGACCCCGGAACAGCTGGGAGTTGTGGTCGCTGTGTTCAGAGTAAGTGGGACAGGAAACCATCAGCTTCGGCACGGTTAGTTCTCAAGTTTCCGTGCATTTAATAGGAATATGTAAAGGATGAAATGAGGACTGGTTAGGTCAACATCACCAATGGGTATAAAAAAGGACTATTCCGCTAAAAGAATACCCTACCTATCTCACAGGAAAATACAAAGTCAAAACCAGTTCTCCAGGGATGCCTAGGTGGCTCAGTCGTTAAGCATCTGCCTTCGGCCCAGGGAGTGATCCCAGGGTCCTGGGATCAAGCCCCGCATCAGGCTCCCTGCTCCACTTCTTCCTCTCCCACTCCCCTGCTTGTGTTCCCTCTCTCGCTGGCTGTGTCTCCTCTCTCGCTGGCTGTGTCTCTCTCTGTCAAATAAATAAAAATCTTTAAAAAAGAAAAAAAAACCAAAAACCCAAAGAACCAGTTCTCCAAATCTGGCTAAAGCAGAGAGGAACAGAGGACCAATAACTTTCAGAAATTTCTAGAAACTCCACGTCCTGCTCACACCAACTTTAAAAGTTTTTTTATTAAAGGGTGTTGCAGCCCTCACCACCCCCCACCCCAAATCCAAGCTGGAAAAACATGAATTAAGAGGACCAACATGCTCACACAAAAGAATACGGCACTGGGGAGGGATCCTTTAAAAATAAATTCCTAGGGCTTTTGGGTATTTTAAAAAAACTGATCACTGGGGCGCCTGGGTGGCACAGCGGTTAAGCGTCTGCCTTCGGCTCAGGGCGTGATCCCGGCGTTATGGGATCGAGCCCCACATCAGGCTCCTCTGCTATGAGCCTGCTTCTTCCTCTCCCACTCCCCCTGCTTGTGTTCCCTCTCTCGCTGGCTGTCTCTATCTCTGTCGAATAAAAAAAAACAAAAAACAAAAAACTGATCACTAATTAGAGACTATAAAAGGCAAAGAAACGGCTATTCAGGGTCACATCAAGGAAAGATCAACAGAACTGTGATATTAAAGTAAATCACCTATACTGCAGTATGAATAATGCAACGGAGAACAAAACTCGATTTCTCAGAGTGTGGGATGCAGGGTTTCACAAGCCCATACCCACTCCCTAGTAGCTCAAACAGACCCAAGATGACATGGAGGGACATTCCTTAAGTCCAGTCCCTAGGCTGCCTCTACTCCAAGGCAGAAACACTGGGGCTCCAAGAACAACATAGAAAACAGAAAGTTAAGTCTAGCTGGTTCCTAAAAATCACTTAAACTCCTTTTTACAAATCCACGAATACACAGACTGGGCTTAGATTAGAAGAGGGAGGTAGGGAGGAGACCGAGGGTTTCAGGAAGGTTGTGCTCTTACAAAATCCATACTCCACAGATATGAGATGGTTCAAGTTTATGTCTTGAGAGCTTTCTTCAGCAGAATTCCCCAGCTGTAAAGGTCCAGGTCTTTCTCCACTGCCCAAATGGGAATGCACAATTTCTCCTTTTGGGAGAGGATTATGCCGAAAATTAGCATTGCATAAATACCGTTACCTTTTCTGGTGAAAAACTCCTTGGAATATTTCCCCAACATAGCGTATTTTCGAGGGACTTTCCCCAGCAGTTCAATGATCAATGCTATGTGATCTGCATTGGGAAACATTGCCAGCAAAACAGAAACACACGACAGTTTAATCAGTACACTGCATGCAGACACTGCTACCGCCCGCGCAGACAGAAACAGAGCGCGACCTGGACAATCCCAGCACAGGCTTTGCCAGTGTGGCCGGATGCACGGGTGACCACAGCCCGGGGCAAGCGTGGTCTTCCCTCTCCACTTTTAAATCAGCATAGGCATTTTGGTAGGTTGCTTTTTGAATTTGGGAGACAGGTCTGTCACCATTAGTGCTACAATCAGCAGCTGCTATCCCGTTTCTGTCTGCATCATGGCGCTTTTCAAAAAGAAGAGGTACTACCTCTGCGATTGAAGAATTCCCGAGAATATTTTCCAGATAGAGCAAAGTGCCTTGGGATACTGCCTAGCAGCTCTATGATGTGGGCTATGTGGTCTATGGAGGAGAGAAAAAAAAGGATACGGGAATGGGAGGGGCAAAGGGAAGGATGGGATAAAAGAAGAGGGAAAAAATTGAAATTAGTAAAAAATCAGAAATAGATTCAAATCAACAATGTCTGCGCACATTCATGCAGAGGCTGGTGGGGCTGGCGGGCCTCAGGCACCATCTGGACCATTAACGGTGACTGGTGCCAGCTCACCCCAGGCCACCCCAGCATCGCAAGCAAATAAGCATGGAGATGGTCAGGTTTACAGATGGAATTCAAGCCAGAATTCCCAGGTTTTCACCTCAGCTCCCCAACAGGACAGAGACATGGGCAGATCAGTGGACGAAAGGAGCACAGAGAAGCTCTGCGGTTCACACAGCCCGTCCTCTCCTGGCCGCTGGGCACCAGGCCTAGGGCAAGCAGGAGGGAGGGGCGAGCTGGGGCCAAGGGCTCTCCACAGAGCTGCCCATCTACTGTGCCTGAGGGGGCTTCAAGCTCAAGAAAAAGTGACTGAATTGGGCGTTTGAAAACCAAAACACAGCTCTATTTCAGTACAGAAACATGTTACTGTCCAGCAGCTCAGGCCTCTCAGAAGACCCAGCCTGAGGTATGTGGCAGGGAGCGATACTCACCTTCATCTCTGGAATAGTCTTCCCCAGAATGCGGCTCAAACAAATAATCTCCCGTTGCCAGCTCAAATGCCTAGAATACAACAGATGACACGCTAAGCATTCTGTGAAGCGGCCCCCGAGGCAGCAACTTTTTCTCCTCGCACAAGAGACCTACATTTTATGAGGATCTGGTCAAATCAAAGAGCCTTCTAAAAGAGCTCAACACCAACTTTTTTCTTCCTTCCAAAAAGTTCAAAGAAGGTTCAGAAATATTCTCACATCTCCTCTACTGGAGGACGTAAAGCCTACGTCCTCCCCTCATCTTGCAGGCAGCATGTTGGCCAGCAGCCGTGTGCAGGCCTGGCTGGGGACCGCACCCCCACTATGAATGGCAGCACCCGGAAGCAATCCAGAACCAGGGCCGATTCATGCCTGCCCTCCACCCCCAGGCTCGTCTGGCCCCCAGAGAGCAGATGAAGCAAAGACCCTCATGTCTTAGTAACCAAGAGCTATTTTCAGCATCTCATCATTTCTTTCATTTCTGACTCAACCAAAGGAAAACCAAGAGCCACAAAGAAGGCTCTGTGGGTCCCGCTCTGTGCCCTGGGCCCGGAGGAACCCAGTGAGGCCGGCAGGGAGAGCTGGCCTGCCTCCTGGGCCGTCACCACCCGCCCCCCAGCATGCCAGCTCATGGGGGAGGCCCTGTGTTTCCGTTTCTACCAGGCAGTCTTCTCCCCTTGTTCTCAAAAAAGCCCTCAGGACCACAAGTTTAATCTGCTAACGATATATAAAGATGGTAACTGCCTTTGCTCTGCGGATCCAATACCATGTGCTTAAAATCTTTTTTTAAAAAGGAAAAGGCTACATCCTATTTTTGGTTTTTCTACACTTCTATTCTGTATTAGATCTTGCTGTTCCGAAAGGAGCTCAGGGGCCTGGACCCCCGGCACTGACGCTCCGGCCCTGCCCTTCCGCATCCGCCCATTTCCTCCCCAGGCCCTGACCAGAGTGTGGGCGAGGGGCTCTCCATCACGGCCTTCCACAAACCAAGGGTGAGTGCACGTGGCCATGACCACATCGCCTCCCCTTTCTCTTTTTTTAAAGAAAGGGGGAAAATGGGATGACAAGATGGTTCTCAGCTACCCCGAGAGAGTACCAGTGTATGAACTCAGGATCTCGCAGGACCTGGTCATGCCAGCACCTCAGGGCCACAGAAGGTCCTCGCCTGGGGCCTCTCCCCTCCACCCAATGAACAAGAAATACTGATCTCAGGTCAGGGTACAAAACCTCACACTGGCCACAAATCCAAACGGAATAGTCAGATTTCTCATGGTGAATGGCCAGAAGAGGCTTCCCCGCCTGGGACAAGCCGTGAGGAAAAGGGGAGACCCTACTGGGGGAGACACTGAGAGGCGCCACTGCGGGAGCCCAGAGGACGGTGCCACCGCTGCTCCTTAACCCTGCCCTTGAGCCCTCGCTCACTCTTCTAGTTAGTTTTCAAAAACATTTCAATCGGGTTGAGTCTACTTCTTATAGCCTAACACTAAGATATGTTAACGGAGCGTTCTTTGAAAGATGACCGTTCTGTTTAGCACCCATGTTATTTCCAATGAAATTCTCAAATCAAAGCAGCCCACAAAGAAATGACTTAAAAGAGAAAAGGAAAAGGAGAGGTAAGGTGGAGGCTCTCCTGTCGTGTCATCTGGTGCTAGTTCTCCAAAGAGGGATGAGATTTTCTTAACGAAAAGGACCTGCTCAGCAGAGCAGGGGCAGGAATCACAACGGGAATGTCGGCGTCTGTGCCTCCCGGCCTGCTTCCGTGCCGGCCGCTGTGACACTGTGGAAGACGACTGCCCTCCGCTCATGAAGTCACTTCCAATACAACCTTTACTACTCCTAGTTTACCACTTGGGACTTGTAATGCTTGGGAACTGTGGCTTCCTTCCTTTGTATTGACCAGATCCCCTACAAGGACGCCCCCTGACCAAACTCTGTTCTCAGGTTCTGGGAAGGCCATACACCTCTTTCTTGAAATGCCCTCCCACACCATTCTCAATAAATAAGGTCGCCTATTCTTCCTGTGATGTGACCAGTGCTGAGGAGGTCGGGTGAAGTCTGTCAGACCGGCTTTTCTCACTTCCCTGGTCCTCACCGGGGCTCACTGTGGAGCCCACAGAAGTTACCTATCCCCGAGCTCTGACAGACGAGTGCAGAACAGTCCATGCCTCGGCCCACACAGAATTTTTAGATCACATGCACTTACATCTGAGGGGCCCCAAAACTCAAGACAAGGAAAAGAGGTTCAGCAAGTGACATATTTCGGTTACTCTGCCCCGTTTTGTTGCCCTCCTTCCTGACAAGGGGGATGGCACTCATCCATGAGCACAAGCGCCTGCTGCCCACCCAGGAGCTCTCAACTCAACTGGGGCGTCTGCAAGACTTTATGCCGCTCAGGTCATCAAAGGACTCCACGCCACACCACCACCACCAATCTGGAGCTTCTGTACAGCTTAGTACCATGAATTTAATATATTGTTGTACTTCTAAACTTCAACACGAGGATGCGGGTGGACAACACTGCCTTGTGTTTACCAGGTTCTCTAGGAAGAACACAAGGGATCTCTCAGCCTCGCCTTTTGGGGATGGAAGGTGGGGCTGGGGAACAAGGCTTGCCCCCTTCCAGAAATAAAAAAATCACCCCAATGACAACCAACTGATTTAAAAAATTTAAAAAACCCCTCAAATAGCCCTCGAAGCCCTGAGGGAGTTTACGCCTAATTTGGGGGGAAGGGAAGGTAGGAGAAAGGAGACAGTCTGCGACTTCTTTATCACTGTCCACAGGAGCGGAAGTGGCCAGGATGCGGACGCCGTGTGAGGGGACAAGTCCTTACCTCACGGAAGGCAAGACAGACAACCTGGTACAAAAGCATACTGACAGCTCCACCATTATTCTCCTACCTCTGTGATCTTGTCCTATTTTTCTGGTTATATCACCAAAATTTAACACCCCAAATTAGAAGCACAGGATTTCAGAGTTGAAAGAGCTGTCAGAGTCTAATTCAGGGCAGCCTGGTATGGCCCCTTCTGTGTTGCTGGGGACACGTAAGCCTTGACCTCACCACATCCTGAAATGGAACATTTCTCTCCCCTCCTACTGACCCAGCCTCGGGCTCCTGCCGCTTCCAGGGCTCCCCACCCCCTGCCCTCCAGATTCCTGTCCCTCCCTGTCCCTCCCGGCACAGCAGTCTCCAAATTCAAAGCAGCCACCACATGCCCACCAATTCTTTTCACCATTCTTTTCCATACCTAGCACAGCAAAGACCTAAGTTTCTGATACTCACTGAAAAACTTAGTTTTAAAAATTATTATCTGCTATGATTTGTCAGAGCAAAGTGGGAGCAGAAAGGCACACTGTTTCCAATCTATTTGGCCACATCTGTTGCCTGAGATCTTAATAATTTTACACAAAAAGAACTTTCTTTTTTTTCATATCATCTAGCACCATGCTTTCCACTGTAGCATCGGAGGGCATATAGCACGGCAAACTCCAAAGAATTGTTAATCTCCGAATAACAGATAATGACATTTATTCCTCACTGCTCTTTCTAGTAAGAAGACAAAGTGCCAAGTTTCATACACAAAGCCTCTCACTTTAAATATATCAAAGAATTTGGGGAAAAACATAAATGAAGTAAGAAAAACATGAAATAGCACCGCAAGCAACACGCGCACGCGCCCTGGATAGGAAACAGGGCCAAGAAAGAGAGACCGAAATTGGCTTAAGGATGAGGGCCCACGCATGCTCCTCAAGTCACAGGTCAGCAGTAAGTGAGAAACAGACGCCCCGGTGAGGGCCTGGGCGCGCAGTGTAGACATGAACAACCTTGAGATGCGGCCAGAGGAGATGATGACACACACGGGGGAAAGAAGAGGCGTCCTGAGGCCTGACGAGAGATGCCTTCGTGTTCTCTCTGGGAACAGACTCAAAGGGGATACGTGCGGCTGCTGTGTCTTGGAAGTCAGTGGACAGCCTACAGCAATAAGCTAGAATATTCTCTAGGTTTTGCCTTATAAAAGAAGAGACATTAAACATTGGCACTGAGCGAAATCCTTTCCTCTACGGTAAGGACATCAGGTCTGTCAGGGGTTACCAAGGGTTCCCGTCTTTCGACCTCGATCTTCCCCTCAGACACCACTGCCTCATCATCCCCCACGGCACAAGTAAAGGGCAAACCTGCACACGGCCTGCAAGCTTTCAGAAACCAGGAAGAATGACTTGAAGTGACTTTGTCACCACAGCAGAGGGTATGATTCTCGGGGCAGTGGCCTGAAGAGGGCCCTGACCGGAGACTGTCTATCACAGTCATGTCAAACCAGACATGGCCAAGCCCTGGACACACCTGAGAAGAATCCTTCCAATTCTCAAGACACTCAAGACAGCAACCTTGCCCTCAGCCCTCCCACAGTGGACCCATTTCACAGTCGGGAAAACACAGACCGTCTACATGCAGCAGTGGGACTGTCCCGTCATAAGCATTAAGGGGGGTGGGGATGAGCCTTTACACAGAAGAAAATGGCCATGGCCGTTCTTACCATACACGCTGTACTCCAAATGTCAGCAGGCGTACTGTAACCTGCTCCTATTAAAACCTCTATGGATCTATACTGACGCGTCTGGATGTCTTCTGTGAAGTGTTTATGCTGGAAGGGAACAGACTGTATTACTATGGAGGAAAACAGACATTAAAAAGGAAAAAAGTGTCTTCTGATACATGATCATGAGCAAAATGTTCTAGAAAGAAAACTCCACTTACCACCCAGCAAGCATTTCCCAGGTCGGCAATTTTAACTCTAATTTTATCTGCGTTCCGTGGATCCAGGGGATTCACCAACAAGTCGGCCGCCCGGGTTTTTGCTGGCATGAGCAAACAGCAGGACAGTTAGTGCTCGGGATAAGTGGTCTGCATGTGTGCACACAATGTGTGCCGGGCACAGTCTCCTTTTCTAGACAAGTAATGGGATGATCATTTAGGCCTGCAACCCTGTAAGTTGAACTCAACAGAAGTTTAAATTCTTGGTCACCATCCCTGGAAGGTATTTCACAAAAGAAAGCACACTGGGCTGCCCAGACACTCCCTGGCCCGGCCTTGTCCTTTCTCCTTGTATCCCTGATTCCTTCACCTCTAGGTCAACCCTACTCTGCTCTCTTTTGCGTCTTTCTAAAGCCGCTCCTCACTGCCTCAGAGCCCACAAGGGATCACACCGAGCTCACTGGTACGTTATCACGTGAAACACAAAGGTAGTGAGGACAGGTTCCTGGGTGCCAATCCCTTTGTAAGTGACACACAGTTCACCTGGTGACCACACCCCCTACCTCTCCTTCTGCTTGGGCTGAGCACACAGACCTCAAGGGTTAGACGATGGTTGACTAACAAATACAGATTAAAGGCCACGACTAAGCAACTTGGGTTTAGCCCAACTTTAACCCCAGGGTGACCCTGAGAGAAGCTCAACAGCAGACACAGGGTTACTAGGCTTCTCAGGGCTCCTGGGGCCAGAAGAGCTTCTCAGACAAGTCCAGACCATGCCCGATTCAAGCATGGTTAACCAGGAGGCACCTGACAAAGGAAAATAACGTGGAGCGGCCCAGACAGAAAATCCTGAAGTGAGTAAGCATCTTCATCAAACCTCAAACTGATCAAAAGCTTGATTCCGGGAAGCCATGTAACCATGGCTCTTATTTACCATAGAAGTCATTCTGAAATGGTGTTTACACACTGAACAGGAAAGTCAACTCGATGCAGAACATTAAACACCCTTTTGTTTGCTCGAAGCCGGGCGCTGCTCAAGCACGTCCAGCCTCGCTTCAGGGGTGCCCACGCCGAGGAGCCCCGGCACTGAGGGCGCTCCGACTCCCTGGCGGCCCCACACAAGCAGCAAGGCACCCAGGAGCTGGCGTACCCACAGAGCTCCCCAACATCTTAACCCTCAAGACCCAGTCTTCAGGCCTGTGGGTCAATGTGGGCAGGTCAGGCTCATTGTTCCCTGTTTGCCATCTGCCCTATGACCTTTTCTTCTTTAAAAGGATGCTGGTGCACTGTGGGCTTCACCAAAGGCGGTCTGAGCCAGCAGAACAAACACAGGAACTCACAAATGAAGAGGAGGAAAGCAACAAAGACCCACACGAGGACACAAAATGTGTACAGTGACTGGGGAACAGGCGAGAACACAGCATACACACACTGACCCAATGGGTAGAGGGGCAGCATTCGAGATGGCCAGAGGACTCCCACATGTCACTCAATCAAGGAGAGTCAGCAGGTAAGAAAATGGAAGCTACTGGGCTCTGCAGCTCAGCCAGTGTAAAGTCTGCAAAACGGGATTCAAATCGAGATTTCAACACCAACAGGCTGTGAGACTCTGGGCAAGTGACTTCTGTGAGGCTCAGTGCTCCAGAAAGAAGAAGAAGGGCCATGCCAGACCCCTCCCCCTCCAACCCCGGGCTAAGGTTTCCACTGGCCAGAAGCAAAGCCCCACTGGCAGAGAGCAGAGGGGAAGCCACACAATTCAGATCGAAGGTCTAAGGAAGGAGCGGGGTGAAGCTCTAGCTCTGCTTCGCCCACATTAAGTGGGTGCCTGAGGGTACTCGCGGGGAAGGGGGGTTCTTTGATGACCACCCATTCCCGGGTGTTTTAAAGACACTTCCCAGGAGTTGGATAATTCAAATCAGCTAGAGGAAACGCCCTGCAAAAAAACACAGCATCTCACATGTTCAATACTGTTTCTTTGCATTTAATCCCCCTCATTTATGATCACAAGACAAAGTGTCTTTGGTGATAGGCGGTTATCCTCTGGCTTTAGGTTGGTCAACAGGGACCCTGCTCACAATGCCTCCCAAATAACAGGGAATTCGTTCCAGAACCTTAGCTGGTGAAGAACACAAAGGAGGCTTTTAAACGAGAATCTACTTGTAGTTCTGACTTCCTTTTCTCAGTGTGATGATGACCCAGCTAGGGTACCTGAGGCAACCCTCAACAAAGCCCACGTGAACATGGCACTGGTGCGAGCTGTGCACTCCCGCCAACTTTGCTTGGCCCGGGAATCGGGTCAGCTCCTCTGATGACGTCATCCTTGTGGTGACCTCCCACAGCCCTTCCTTGTTCGCCGCCTCTGCCAAGGAGGAACTGAAACGTGGGAAGAGAGAGGTGGGGAGATGTCACTTCAGGAAGGACTGGGCCCCTTAAATCATCTCTGATGACCTGGTATCCCAGTGACACTGTTCATTCCATGTGAAGCTATCTTCGAAACCAGTAAGATGGCAGCATGGTGGCCCTGAGTGACGACACAGCCGTCACTGCTTATCCACAGGGCACTGTGCTGGGCTCACGCTGACTCTTTATATACTTCAAAACGTCCTTACAACAAAGGCGTGGATACCTTCTCCATAAGCAGAGGTTCAGCGCCAGGCCCAGAGAGGAGCAGAACTGGGAGATTCAATGCCCGAGCCTGGCCATTCATTCACCACGCATTTACTGAGTCCCTTCTGTGTACTAACGTGGCACTTGGAACAGCAGGAGCAAAACGTGTAAGGCTCCCCCACCATACCCCAAAATAGGAAACTCACATATCAGTGGGCACTAAAGTAAATAAAATGACTGAGTCACAAGCCATGTCAGAAAAGAAAGAAGAAAAACAAAGAAAGGAGATGGACGGTGAGGATGTGCAGCGGAGGTCATTCCCGAGAAGGTGGCATGTGAGGGGAGGCCTGAACAAAGGGAGACACGAAGGGCGAGAGGCTCTCGGCAGAGGAGACAGCAAGTGCAAAGTGCA
The DNA here is from genome assembly GCF_002007445.2 of Ailuropoda melanoleuca. Classification (NCBI taxonomy): domain Eukaryota; kingdom Metazoa; phylum Chordata; class Mammalia; order Carnivora; family Ursidae; genus Ailuropoda; species Ailuropoda melanoleuca. Next base: position 126,793,967 of record NC_048218.1, on the reverse strand, counting down.
GAGAGGAGAAACAAGCTCGTACTTTTGAGACCCGTGAGGAAGTCATCGTGGGAGGGGACGAGTGAGCCACGGGTGAGGGAGACAGTGCCAGAGAGCGAGCTGCTAGGAAACGGGCTGCGGAGAGCTCCTAAGCTTTCCAGAGCAACACCTCGCGGTGTTATTCCAAGTGGAAAGGCACTGGAGGTCCTCGGGAGGGAGGGGAAGGGGAAGATGCCAGGACGTGCTTTGAAAAGCACTCTCTGGACTGCCCTACAGAGACCAGGCCAGGCAGCGAGAGTCACTGAGGGCAGCACGGCGCCCGTGTTACTGGCAGCAACCTGGGTCCCTGCCAGGTGAGGGTGAACACCTTGCAGGGGAAGCCAGCAGGACCAGATGGGACGGGCCAAGATGCGCGCTATGGCTCCAGCAGTTAATAATCCAAAAGGAATCCTGCCTGCTCAGCCTTCAGTGGTTACTCAGTCAGTCCGGGGAGAAGTCCACATCCTTCCGCCCGGCACGTCCCTTCTTCCTTCACCCCTCCTGGTCTTTTCCTTCTCCTGCTCCCTCACGTGTGTGTACTCTGCTGCGACGGCCAGGACCCGCCAGCTCTGAACACAGCCTGTCTCTCTTGCCTCATGCTCACGCGGCAGTAGGTGGCCACCCGGCCCCCGGGGCCCTGCCCCTTTCACGCAGGCAACAGAATGCCTCCTGTGCAGGCCGCCGCCCACGGTCCTCGAACACCAGGCTGGGAACCAGAACTGAGTGCCTCCATACAAAGGACTGGAGAAGGAGATGCTGTCCCTGGTGTGTACCTAGAATTTAACAGTGAAAAGGTCTGCTTGGTAAGAGATTTGGGTCAACATGAAAAACAGACCACCTATTTCTCCCTGAGGTGACACTGGTGCGGCAGAAAGGGTGCTGGGGATGGCACGTGCGCTAGACAAACAAGGTTCTGATGGTGAATGGGGAAAGGTGGGACAAAGGGAAGAGGAGAAGAGTATAGCCAGACGGCACGGATCTGTTCATTATTCAGGAAAGGTCTATCACAGCACTGACTTAGATGAAGATACGACGATACAAATCGCAGGCTCGCCGAGATTGTACATCTCAGTGAGAAGGATAACGGAAATAACGAGCGTTCAGGTAAGAAAAGCAGGAGCAGCAGGTAAAGAGGGGGAAGACAAAAGGTCCGCTGGGGCCCCAGGCAGGGCTCGTATTTGAGCTGCCGCCCGCAAACAAGTAAGCTGGCTGAGAGGACAAACCATGGATCCCGAGGAGGAAACATTCCAAGCAGGAGGAAACGCATCCGCAAAGGCACAGAAGCATGAGTGAACATGCATTTGCACACAGATGTTCTTTACTAGATTGCGGAAATAACTGGAGAGAAGCTATTATACTTGTGATGATGGAACTTTTTCACTGTTTACTCCATTAATACAAAATGTTTGCACATTCACCTCCATATATGCATATTTATAAATCTTACATGCTACTGTTCCTATATATTCTGTACATTATAAAAGGTAAAAAAAAAAAAAAAATTAGTCACAAGAATGGCCTGGAGACACACTGACTCCTGGAGAGCTGAATTGGGCATGTGGTTCTAGCAAGTGAGGAAGCGCGCAAAAAGCAATGGGGTCGTGTCAACAGGACAGAAAAGACAATGGGAAGGGGCTCACGGGCCTCAAACTGGGACAGTTCTGGCCTCAGAAAACAAGAAGCTGTTAATGATTATAAGACATAATCCAAAGTGTTAATTAGAAGAACAAAGAATCCACGAGCACACGATAGGAAGGGACGTGAGAGACGGCAGGGCAGGAGGCTCGCCTGGAAGGAGCACGAAAGCCTCACCTTCCGCATCTCTTCCGTCTGGCCGCTGCTCAGTTACATTCCTTCAGAATAAACCAGTGACCTAGCAAGTAAACGGTTTTCCTGGGTTCTGCGAGCTGCTGTAACAGATTAACCTGAACAGGGGGACGTGGGAACCTCCGACTCACAGCTGACGGGTCAGAGGCACGGGTGACAGTATGGGCTAGTCACTGGTGTACGAAGGGGGTCGGGGTGTCTTGTGGGACTGAGCCCCCCCCACCCTTTATAGAAGATTTTATTTGTCAGAGAGAGAGAGAGAAGAGGCACGCACAAGCAGGGGCAGCGGCAGGCAGAGCGAGAGGGAGAACCCCCCAACGCAGGACTCGATCCCAGGGGGATCGTGACCTAAGCTGAAGGCAGACACTTAACCAACTGAGCTGCCCAGGCGTCCCTGGGACTCAGCTCTTACCATGTGGGACCTGATGCTGTCTCCAGATCGTGTCAGAATTAAGCTAAATCGTAGGACACCAGCTGGTGTCAGAAAAGCTTCTGGGGTAGGGAAGATGCCCTACACACACATCTGGTGACCAGAGTTGTCAGAAGTAGCATGTGAGAGTGAAGGAGACACACAGCGGTGAGTCTTTCCCTATATGAACCTACCTTCCATGTGAGAGCATTTTATAAGCACCCTCAAAGAGTCCTTGGTCAGGGCAAAAGTAAAAAGGAACAGGATGTGTCTACCCAAGAAAAAAAAAACCCACACCCTCAGGATGGTTTGCTAGAGCCAATGAGTAACAGAGATGGCTCCAGGGTCTCCCACCTGAGGGACTGGGAGGGGCTGTGGGATTCCTCCTGCTCTGCAGGGCTGGGTCATCGACGGACTCCTCAGGCGGTAAACACTCCTGTCAGCAGGGGGAGCAGAGGAGGGTACTGAGCTACTCCTCTGTGGGCCAGAACGGAAACCATCCGTGATGCCCTGAGTCGCTTAGCATGACACAGGCAGACAGGTCACGTGGCACTCACTCTCAAAATAGGGTCTGATAGAGGTCATCATCGTATTAAGATCCATGCTACTTCCTTTAAAATGGCTTTAACATTTGAACAGCAGAATTCTACAATCACGAACAAACATCAAGGTAAAATAAGAGACTTCTTCCTCAATACAAAAAGCAGGTACTTTTTTTTCCCCTGAATACAAATGAAACAAAACAAAATCCAAAAACCAAATATAACCTATTGGACGAAGTACAAATTATAACCTACATATTCTATAAAAGCTACAGTACGTGATTACTGCTGGACCGGGAAGGTTTTTGCAACCGGAGACACCACTACCTACAGAAGCAGGACGAGAAGCTCAGACATGGGACTGATATTCAGAAGGCAAGAGAAAGGCTAAGCGGCACGGGGCACATTTTAAATGACACTACTTATGCAGGGGTACAATAATAATACAACGAGAGTGGTGAACACATACATACAGGACTTGACCACCTCCAGTCAATTCCCTTCAGAGTGTGTGTCAAGGATACGATACCCGGGCCATTGAAAGCAGACACCTGGTTGGGGGGGGCACTTACTTTTTGGCAAATCTCCAGTGCTGGAGGCTGAAACCGTCCGGCTTCTGTCATGGGATGGACTGCTTTCCTCAGGCTCAGTAAGCGGGGATCCCTCAGAAAGCACGGAGCCACAAGCCACAGGTTCTAAGGGCCCAGAGAACAATGATGTGGAAAACTCTGGAAACTGTGACTCAGGAATTTTATGCCGTCCATTTGGCAATTCACCATTGAATTGTTCATAGGAGCTGCTGTATGTGTAATCGCTTTCTGCATTTGGCTCATCGAGATTATATTCCTCAGGATTTGGGCAATCTTCTTCTTCATCGTCTTCATCATCCAGCTGCTGTTCCAGTAAGAATGGGCCATTCTCAATATGGCCGTTGGTTTTGGGTGATTCTATCCACGCAGGGTCTGTGTTGGTCAGTTCCTGTTCAACATCATCTTCATCTTTCTCAGTGTTTTCTTTCTCGGTGTCTTCTTTCTCTTCCTGGTCCTCAGCCTCGCCTTAAAAAGTAGATGGGTTAAGAATCAGAATGTGTCACTCTCCTTAACACAGTGACACTAGGTTCATATCTCCCCCAACAAGAGACAATTCTGAATGTGCTTAATTTAGTGTTTTTTTTTCTCCCCCTCAAGTAAGCTCTACACACCCAACATGGGGCTCAAACTCATGACCCTGAGACCAAGTCACATGCTCCACCTACCGAGCCAGTCAAGCGCCCGTGAATGTGCCTGATTTCTGTACTACAAAGCAAAACACCTCTTAGCTCTCAGGGTAAGATCTTAGGTTTTCTAAATCTTATTTTTTATTTAGTAAATAACTGGCTAACTCTTATTAGAAAAAGTTAGATTTGGGGGGCGCCTGGGTGGCATAGTAGTTAAGCGTCTGCCTTCGGCTCAGGGCGTGATCCCGGCGTTATGGGATTGAGCCCCATATCAGGCTCCTCTGCTATGAGCCTGCTTCTTCCTCTCCCTCTCCCCCTGCTTGTGTTCCCTCTCTCGCTGGCTGTCTCTATCTCTGTCGAATAAATAAATAAAATCTTTAAAAAAAAAAAAAAGTTAGACTTGGGAAAAAATGACTATAAATAGAATCGCCTTTCTGCTTCTACCCTCTCTTCTACAATCTTCAGAAAATGTCCATGGGTACATTACTTTAGGTTAAAGGTTAATTACAAAATAAAGAACAATCATTAACATGATCGAGACATGGTGTTAGACATTTTCCATTTTTAAAAAACTATTTTAGAAATACTAACATATTTCTGGCATTCATTTTACAAATGAAGTGGCAGACAGTTTCCCATATTCCCCAACCAGGAGTTGGAAAGAATCACCCTCACATCTGAAGCCACAGCACCAAGTGAGCCTGCGTGGTGAGCTGGCGGGTGCCCAGTAAGGAAGCTCCAGGACCCAATGCAGACTGACCATTGTCGTTGGCAGGCTCGCCCTCGGCCGCGTCTTCTAAGCCAGCAGCTTTGAGTTTCCCCTCTGGGCCATAGTCATCGTCTTGTTCATTGGAAGGTACCGCTGACGTGATGTTTTCTTCTATTATTTTCCTCTCGGCTTCTCGCTCCAATTCTTCTATTTCCTGCAGGCGCTTTTCCAATAACTCAGCCTGCCTTTTCTGCTTCTTTTTCAGTTTTTTCTTTTTGTTCTTAGATATTTTTCCTATCTACAACACGTCAAGAAGACAACACAGGTCAGTCTGCCCCGTTAGAGCACTACACAAGAGTACGAGCACCAGCATGACAAACACAGACAAATCCTGTTTCCTTAGGTCTTACTCGTGAAAACCTTGTGCTCCGGGTTACAGTAAAAACAGAAAGAAAGAAGCCTGATGACATCAAGTAAGGGGGCTACTAGCAGGCCCTGCCCTCAGAGGGACCCGCGTTTCCCATCCAAGAAGTCTGTCTCAATTCAACTTTAAGAATGGAAAATGCTGAGATACTCTGGCCTTTAAACAAGAAGCACCTCTTGCAAGTTTTGTCACTGCCTATACACAAACTAACGATATGTCCTCTCCCTCCTGTCTTACCCAGCTATCTGCCATAGAAGACAAGCCTGGCGACACGGGTGCACTGCCCTCATTGTTGGTCAACAGCACTGTGGGTGTTTGGGTCTCACACACTGAGCTGTTATCAACAGCCAGGACTACAGAAACTGTCAGCAATGAGCACAGGAAGTCAAGGGAAAAAAGAAAAAGTCACAGTTTCAGCCTGCCTCCGACGAGGCCATGTGACTGGGTAAGTGCTGGCAATGACAGCCTCCAGTTCTTCCACAGAATCAATCAACAGGACAAGCTGCTCAAACCACAGCAGGACTGTAGGCAATGGCTCGGCGCCCCAGCAAGCCAGGGAGCATAATTATTACCACTCCCTCTCGTAGGGGGCTGTTCACTCCAGAGTGATGGCTGCTGGCAGCACGCTCAATTTCTCAACGTTTCCTTTCAAATGCTTCTGGTTCCTAACGTTCTTTCAAGACTTGTAGGTGACCCGTCAACTCAAGATACATATATTCTATCCTCTACTGGAACTAAGCAGGTTTAGGGACACTGGGGTAACACTTAATTCCAAGCAGCTTGTTTCATACCTCAAAACAGACAATGTTTAACGACTGGCTGGAAAACAAATTGGAGTACAAGCTTCAGAAAAACAGGTATCTTGGAAGAAAGTCAGAACTAATGTTAAGTGTTTTATAATAATCACACTTCAAACTCTATTTCGATCACATCACATTTCACCAGACTCAGCCAACAGCAACCCAGAAAGTGCACAGGGAAAATGAAGACCAAACTTGGAAAAGCTCCAACAATTCCAACTCTAAAAATCACTTCAACATACCGAAACAGTAAGTCTCGTATATTCAAGGACACACAACATTTATAAACATGCCTGTCTTTTATATTACTACGTATTAAACATCTACAATTGAGAACGTAACAAAAAAAGGTACAATCCATTCCCCCCAAAAACCTTAAATGAAAAAGTGTTGCAAAAAGCAGCAGAGACCAATGTTATAACTTGAAAAGCTCGATAAGGAACAGCTGCTTTTAACACGAAGGTGAAGTTAAGTGTATGTGTAGGTACTTACAGGTTTTTGCTGTGGAGCCGTACTCACTACAACAAAAGGAAACAAAATGAATGTTTAGAGGAAAATAGGTCTGTGTCTTTATGCACGTAATCTGAACTGTAAAATGAAGGTAATTATTGCCTTTTAATGGCTATCCAACTTCAAAATGGTTAAACGTCAGAGCTTTCTAATCACAGGGATCTAAAGAAAGTTTATCCAACTCAAACGACTGGCTCTGCAAAGGCGCAGGCGTAGCTGATCAAAAGGAGCCATTTCTCTTATTTATCTAAAATTAAAAACCCATTCATTTCAAAAACAGTCAATCCCAAAGCACTGACCGATAACTTAAGAAAATGGAGAAGAGTTCACAAATGTCACATAGTCATCTAACCAAATCTGTTTTGCAGACCATAAAATGAACAGTTTAGATTAGGAGGTGTACATGTATGTTTGAAAGCTAACCAAGTCTACATAGCGGAAATAAATCAAATATTCTAGAAATCACACAACCGGTCCTTGCCGGCATCCACAGCTTGATCGGCTGTAGGTCTCTGATCTAAAACGCACCCTGACGGTAGAACACAAGACTGGGAGGCGGTGCCTCTCCCGAGAGCCTGTCAGTCACCGCACAGCAGCCCGTCAGCTGCACACTCGCCCGACGACACACTAGGGTGCAGAAACAGGAAGAGATGGCGAGAGCAGTAACCACGTCACTGCACCCATTACACTCTGTCAAAACCAGACGGAAAACTCTAGATGCCAATCCTTAAGGCAGCTGACCTTCTCCCCCAACTTGGGTCTTTCGTAACTTATTCCAAACCCGCCATTAGACTCAGATTGATGAAGACTACCTGGAGACTAGGAAGCATTCTAACAAGCCTGAAGCTTGGGGAATATTCTGATGACTACAGGTCACTACAAGCAACCTATTACTATATGCTCCCTTGCAGACAAGTGTGCAGCACAGGACAATGTTCCAACGTAGATGAAGCAGCTCACAAGATTTCAAATGATCTTTTAAGGGAGGATCAAGTTAAGCAACTCAAATATTAACGCATAATTGGGGCATCTTCCTTTTCAAGAAAAAGGTCTCATTATTTCTAGCAATCAGGCTCTTCCAAAAGTTCCTAAGAGATACATGTTTGACTCAACTGCCTTCAGTGTGGCCCCCAAACAAACTGAAACAAAGCCGGCTCAGCTCACTCACCTGCAGACCCCGAAGGAGGAGGAGCACCTGCTTTCTGCCACTCTGTGGCCTCGGCTGCCATTCTTCTCACATACGCATCATCCACACACATCAAGATGTTCTCTGGCTTTATGTCAGTATGAATGATCTTGCACTTACTGTGTAGATAATCTAACCCCTGAAGGACCTGGTCATAGTAAAATCAAGAGAAGAGAAGACTTATTAATACCTTCGTTGTTCCACACTTGTAAAACTGGTAACATAATCACAAGGCATCAAACAGACACGAAAGGTATTTAGTAAAAATCTCCCTCCTGCCCCAGCCCCCAGAAGGGCCCAGCACCTTCCCATAAGCAACCAATGTGCATCATTCTGGTGATTCTTTATGTTCATGGAAGTAAACACATCTATACCTATACTTTGTTTACAACAATTTTACGGAGATGTAATTTACATAAAATTTACCCTTTTATGTACAAGTGTACTAGTGTACAAGTCAATGGTTTTTAGATGTGCACCATCACCACTATGTAAATTAGAACATTTTTATCACCCAAAAAAGAAACATGCTACCCACTGGCAGTCTCTCTCCATCTCTTCTCAGCTTCCCAGCCCTAGGCAACCACTAATCTACTTTCTATCTCCACACATTTGCTGGCTCTGGACATTTTATATAAATGGAATCATACAAAGTGGTCTTTTATAACTGGCACAATGTTTTAAAGGTCCATCCACGTGTAGCACATACTTCCGTTCTTGTAATTGCCAAATAATATTCCACTAGACATGCTATATTTTGTTTAACCGTTCACCTGATGGATATTTGGATTGTTTTCCCTTTTTTGGTTCCCATATATTGTTATGGACATCCATGCATGAGTTTGTGTGTAGACAAACGTTTTTATTTTTCTTGGGTGTATACCTGGGAGTACGACTGCGAGGTTGTAGGGTAACTCCTGTTTTCTACAGCAGCCACGCCTTGTCGCATTCCCACAAGCAATGTATGAGGGCTCCCCCCGCCTTGTCATGGCCTACACTTTGTTTTTTTATTTTAGTCACCCCAGCAGGTGTGAAGTATGATCTGTGTCTCTGTGATGGCTAATGATGTGTGTACATTTCTAATGCTGCAGGAAAACAGGACGGAACAGCTGTGGAGTCCAGACCACAGGACAGCACTGAACTCGAAGAAACTGCTGAAGTATCCACGAAAACAAAACCCACAAAACTTACACAGTCCAGTGACCTAAATACAAGGCCACAGTATTTCTGGGATTATTTCCATCAGAAAGGAATTCTTTCAATTCTTCCCATAAACAAAAATAAATTTTTAAAATATTCCCATCATGCTCCTGTACATTACAAATTCTACCTGCTCAATACATATTAGCATTTGATAAATATCAGCACACACTTTAAATTATGTGGGAGTCTCGTCCACAGCAGACAAGGAAGTCGGAAAAACAAGCAGTAGACACATAATATGAATCCATACTATGTATTTCCAACCCTAGAAAGTTCTCAGCAATCGCCCAATGCTCTGTCTACTGTAAATGGCTAAACAACTTCAACAGACAACAGCATTGGGAAATGAGGGGACAGAGGTTCCACAAGGAAAATAAGAAAAGGAAAGCCCATCTTTTTTTTTTTTAAAGATTTTATTTATTTATTTTACGGAGAGAGACACAGCCAGAGAGAGAGGGAACACAAGCAGGGGGAGTGGGAGAGGAAGAAGCAGGCTCCCAGCAGAGCAGGGAGCCCAGTGCAGGGCTCGATCCCAGGACTCTGGGATCACGCCCTGAGCCGAAGGCAGACGCTTAAAGACTGAGCCACCCAGGCACCCTTGAAAACCCGTCTCTTAAACAGGATGAAAATCTCTACACTAATATAAAATAACTTTACCTAGGAAGTATTTTTACATGACTTCAACTGACCAAGCACCAAACTCCTGTAACAGGTCATGCACCTGATTCTAGGTGTATGACCTACAGCAATAAACGAAGCTCCCTGTCTCCTGGGGCTTAGAGCCCCTGTGCCCTCAGAGAGCTTACCGGCTTATGCCAGGAGGAGGAAAGGGACTGGCCGAAAAGAAACCAAGATGACCCATGGGCATAACAAACACGATTTAATGAGCTGCTGACAAGTTCCTAGTAAGCACCAAAACAATGAAACAGATAAATCCAGAATGACAGAAGGAAAGGCACTTAGTGGGGTTTTTTTTGCCTTAAAATTAATATTTAATGTTTGCAATAGTACTGCAATTAGAACTATTAAATTATGTTTAAAACATCAAAGGACCAGGAAGAAAGATTCAATATACGTTTCCATAAAGAATTAGGTTATAATCCCGATGGGAACACAATCCAAGGGGCCTACATGTTATCCACTGACATTCATGCATCTTATTTGTTCAAACTGAAATGATACGAGGAACTTTTATATCTGAATAACAGGAGAGATTCTGAGAAGTTCAAGAAATTAATAGACAGGAACAGTAATGATTTCTAACCTATGGAGGCAAAGGAACAAGATTTTTGAGAAACTTTATACAGTTTAAAATCATTCCAACTGAAATTGCATTTCAATGATCAAATATTTACTCAAAGTAAAAATATCAGCTTCTTTTCACCACCATTTCATGCTTGAGTCACTCCTATCTTTCCACCGTAGCTCTTCCGTGGTGGTCAGGTTGTTTCACTGTGTGGGAGGCTACACAAGTAAGAGTTAATGTGATCCAGGATCCAAATGTGTTCATGAGTTCCCAATGAGAAGGCAGCACCTGAGATGAACACAGTGTTCCTCAGCAAGAAGTTAAGGTTTCAGATTTTTAAAATATTTGCAATTGCACACAACTGGGTTACCTTTCCTCAAGAAGCACAGCTTATAATGTCTGATGATGAACACAGTGAAAGAACTGACTGCTGAGACAAATTAAGTTAATTAAGATAATGCAAATCTTAAAAGGAAGGAGTTGAGAGACACAGCACAGTGTGGTGTTAAAACACGACCTTGGGACTCACACCGCTCCTAGACTCCTGCCAGATCATTCATTCACCAGGCAAGGTACTTAACACTGTCTGAGCTTCCATTTTCATATTAAAAAGGGTGTGTGTGTGTGTGTGTGTGTGTGTATCTACAAAGCAGAAATAAGGTCTGAATTAGAAATAATCTATGGAAAATCTACAAAAAACAAGGTCTAGCTCACAGGAAGCTCAAAATAAATGGGAGAACTAAACAAAGTCAGAACACCGGTATTGACATTAACTAAACAACTTTAACTTTGCTCAGTCACTTATTAAACTTCTCTGGGTCTCATTTCTCCCACCTATGAATGGGCTATCCCTAATAAACTCTGTGGTACATCCCAGCAATGAAATTCTGATGCCATAATTTCTTTTAATTCTGAACTACAATTCTTTTAAAAGTCTTTAGCTGTAGACTAAAAAGAATGGCTATTTTAGCATTTCTGTTCTCAGCCAGTGAAGTTTAAAGCAATAAAGCATCCCCAGAATCCAGAATAAACAGTAATGATGGGCAATCTCATAACCATTTATGCAGAATAACTATGATGATGCACAAAAAAGAGAAAAGCAGTGAATGAAAGCTTCATGCCCAAGAATAGATCTCCTCTTGCAAAATCTGAAAAGCAGAGTTAAAAGGAACCTTTACTAATTTTCTGGATCTCCTCACTTGCCAGGCCTGGTGTACTTATCTTTCTTGCCTAAAAACACATACTCGGCCTCATCAGCAGGAGGCAGCAGAGGCTGCAGAGCGCGCCTGCCCGCCAGTGGCGGGGATCTACAGCCGTGGTGAGGGCGGAGTGCAGTCCCCGCGCTCATGGGCCAGGGCCGGGCCAGACCTGCCTCAGAGGAGCCAGATCACACCCAGCAGCAGCAGCCAGTTTTCTCCTGGTGAAGCCAGACGAGCAGGCTAGCAGCAGCCTGTCAGCGAAGGCAGAGCCCAGGGCTGGGAGCTGGGGGCTCTTAGTTCTGGCTCAGAGCAAGTCCCCTTCCCTGCCCTCAAATTCATCTGTACAATCAGAGGCTTGGGCAAGATGGTCTCCCAGGTGTCTTTCTGTGCCTGTGAGAATGGCAGAGGGCACCTAGTACTGGTGTTAACAACATAACCCTACAGCTTGCTACAATAGTCCGTGATCTTAGAGATACAAGAGGAGGCGTGAGTTGAGAGAAATGTGGGAACTTCTCTCAAAGATGTCTCCTGGGCCCTGCTCACCAAACAGAAAATGAAGCCTCCTCCCAAATCCTAAACTGCAAAGAGAAACAGAATGACAGCAACTTTCTAAATTATTTCTGGGGACGCCTGGGTGGCTTAGTCAGTTAAGAGTCTGCCTTCAGCTCAGGTCCCGATCCGAGGGTCCTGGGATCAAGTACCCCATCGGGCTCCTTGCTTAGCGGGGAGCCTGCTTCTCCCTCTGCCTGCCGCTCCCTGTTTGCGTTCACTCTCTCTCTCTCTTTCTCTCTGACAGATAAATAAATAAAATCTTTAAAAAAAAATAAATTATTTTCTGACTCTGGTCACCCATGGGGGCTTTCTTGCCCCACACCTGAACAAAGGACACAGGGCAGAGACACTTGGCCAGCCTCTTACTCCATAAAGCCTTGCTCATGCAGCACGCACGGGAGCCCAACAGGCAGCGGGAGGGGCTGACCCCACGCAGGAGCCCCAAGATTTGACTCTTCGTGGTGTGGACGAAAGCACCAGAGGGGCTCTCCTCAAGCCTAGACGCTTTCCTACTAGGACAGCTAAGCCTCCCACTGGATTTCTCTTCTTCACTAGACAGACATGAGGTAAACTCTACAACCTGCTTCTGACAATTCTGACAACTCAACTGAATGCAGGGGTGTGGAAATCCCAGCTCAACGGAAGGGGCAGGAACTGGATGCGCACGCACACACAAGCTTCCGTGGACACTGTGTTCGTCTGCTGTGACACGGAACAGGCTTCCACTCCATGTTCTAACTGGACTGCTGAGAATTCATGAGCAAACCCTGCAGCCGTTCCTCCGAATGCGGCCAGGAGGAAAGAGAAAGCCTCCGTGCCCAGCACGTAGAGGGCGCCACAGAGCACTGGGCTGAGAAAGGCTGCCCACATTTCTGAGCTGAGGACACAACCCTCTGAGGAGAACTCCAAGTTAGGACAGAACCAAATGTACTACCACAATGAATATAAAAACGTTTACCAACTTAAAATTCATCTTCTGTTCTACCACCGATTCCTGGCTCAGTGATCATGAATTCACCGGTAACTAGGAGCAGTGACATAAATGAAATGGTAAAGAGATATTCAGTGTAGACAAAAGCATTCCATGCTAACAGGTGACTCTGCCTGTCCCAGCAGGGCCAGGCTCTTTGTCTGCCCCCAGAACCCCTGACTCACACAGGCACTGCATTTCACAAGCCCCCTTAGGTTACATAGCACAGCACATATTACCAATTACAAGTCACTTAGTAAGTAACATCTAATGGCTATCTCCTCAATCTAACTGCCAGCTCTACAATTAAGACAAAGAAAACCATTTACGACAAACAGACCCACAAATGCACACTTTTCACAAACACATGCTATAACCTAGATGCTCTCAGATCTTTCCGTGTAGACATTTCACAGGACCTTGCAGCTGAAAGCATGGGTTCTGGAATTCTACCGCCTGAATTCAAATCAGCGCTTAAAAATGTGGGTGTCTAAAGAGCACTGTAAATGCTAGTGACAATCACGGTTATAGAAAAGAGTAATAAATATTTAAAAATCCAGAGCGACAAGCTGCGACTGCCAGTTTTTTCAGTACCATAGCAAAGTCACCCAACTCAGGGCCTTGCCCTTACCAAGAGGCCACTTCCTTACAGGTTCCTGTAAAGGGCAATGAATTAAACCATAAAGTTTTAAAAACTAAAATGTCAGCTGCCCTTTCAATATATAAGCAAGTCAAAGCCATGTTTAAAGAAGAGCAACAGCGTCTGAAGAAGCCATACCTTTCATGCACCACAAGTAAACACAGCCAGCACCAGCATCCTGTTTCTTCTTCTGGATTCAGAAGTAAGAGCAAGACATGAAACAGACCTCACTAAAGCTGACTTAAAAAAGAAGAACTGAAAGCTGGCGGATGAGCAGACCCACACAAGACTCCACACCTGAGCCAGAGAAGCAGCCTGGGAAAGGCAGGGGCTGCGCACGGCGTCCGAGACGCCCCCAGCATGGCCCTTCTCCGATCCAGCACAAGGTCACCAGCATGACACGAGGACAGCTCAGAACTGACCAAGGCACTGAGAACAGTGTATGGGAAACTCTGAAAAGAAAGATGATTCAACTATGTTATTACTTTTAAAATACACACAAGTGGTAATGTTGGTCTATGAGCCCATCAAATCATAGAAAGTGAGCCATTTTATAGAATAAAAAGAGGAATGTATACTTCTTTAAGGAAAGACAACCTATCAAACACATTCTTTGACCAAAGAGACACAGGATTCACACAGAACGCACAACTCCAAGAGCTCACAAGGCAGGTGGGGAGACACAATGGCTACTTCACGCTGGACGCCATGTCAACAGTCCCTCCATGTTAATCTTCACAAATTACCTATTACCACCCCAATTCTATAAATGAGAAAACAGGCTCACAGAGGCTACATCATCGGATCAGGGTCACAAAACAGTAAGCGCCAAAGGTATAATGTGAAGTCTACTGACAAGGCACCAACCCAGTGCACCTTCCCCTATTCTGGTGGTTTTCCACAAGAGGGAATTCTGACTCCTCAGGGACATCTGACAAAGTTTAGAGACCTTTAAAACTGTCACAACTGGGGTGGTGCTGACTGATACAGGCATCTAGTTGGTTGAGGCTAGGGATGCTTCTGAACACCCTACAATACACAAGACAGGTCCCCACAACAAAGAATTTTCCAGTCCAAAATGTCAATTGTGCCAGGGCTGTGGAACTAGGGCATATACAGTAAGATGCTACAATCATTAGGAAAGGCCCAAATGGAGGCCACAGGCAGACCGAGGAGGGAAGAAAGAGCATTCCTAATGGGGGTCGTGTGGGAAGCCTTCGCCACAGAAACTGGATTTTGGATGAGTCTTTCAAAACATGGGTAGAAAAGAAAGGGCGGTATTTTTCGCAGCATAAGACAAAAGAAATGATCAAAGATGTGCAGCTAAAAAGTGGCCAGGTGAGTACTTTCTCTAAAATACCTACAAAATGATACTAGTATAAATTTGTGATTAAAAACTCTGCATGCATTTGTAAATGTTTGGGCATCTGTGAACATTCCTAAGAGGCTGGTAACTTGGCTGACTCTGGGAGAGAAGCTGGATACCTGAAGGACCTAACATTTTAGAACACTTACCTGCATTATCTATTTAAAAATATTAATTAATGGGAAAACATTTACCTGCCAGGAGATAAAAGCTGAAACGGGGTTTGCAAGGGGGAAATACGGGCTGATACCAGATGGCAGAAACCCTTAAACAGCTTCATAGGAAAACAGTGATTTAATGTTATTGGACAGTAGGGCAGGTATAGTTCTGAAGGTATTCCATGCTGCTTGGCAAAATGCTAATGGTAAAAGCTCCGGAGCCAGATGCTCTGGGTACGAAGGACTGGCCCACAGCTTACTACTTTTTTAAGTCACTTCCTGACCAGAGGCAAGTTACTTAAACTCTCCACACCTCCGTTCCTCTTCCATAAAATCAAAAGGGTAAAAATACCTATTTCATAGAGTTATTGTGAAGATTCCATGGATTACAATCTGCACAGTACTAACCTGTACTTGCCTGGCACACACTAAGTAGCACTGAATAAAAGTCTGTAACCATCAATAGTAGCATCCCTTTACGTGTAACAGTAATCTAGCAAGGAACGTATCTTTATCATTCCCATTTCATTCATGATGCAATTATGGCTTAAGGAGGCTAAGGAACTTAGCCTAAGCTCCCAACTAGAGAAGGGCACAGGTGACACCAAAACCCAAGCTCATTCTCATGCCACATGTGGCTTCCTGAAAGTAAATGTTAAGCTTCAGACAACAGGCACTGGAAAGCCACTAAAGGCTTCTAAATGGGGAATGTGAATTACTGAAGCCAAGTTTTGTTTTGGAAGGTAACTGCCAATGGAAAGGAGAAAAAATTGGCACAGGGAAATGGAATAGGGTGAGCAGGCCCCTGGGAGAGTAGAGAGAAATCCATGAGAACGTACTGGCTGGAGGTGATAAGGGTCTGAACTAAGAATGGTGGTGCTAGAAACGGAAAGATCAGGAGTAAAAGGCACGGCACAGGAGGGAACAAGGGGTTGGCCACCAGTGAAGCAGGCCAAGTGACAGAGGGCAGGGGGGACCGGAATGCGGTTCACCCACACCTGACTTTGAAGGCAGGGGGACACATAGTGACAGAGTATTAGAAAGCCGGTCTACCTTATCTGTTCCAGGAAACACTGAAACCGTGAGGTCTATTAATAAAGGATCTTCCCTCTATTACCTAGAAGTCAGAGATACTGAATACATAGGCTGAATCTAAGGGAATGAAGGGAAATTCAGGTGATATACATTATTAACTGGGATAATTAACGATTTACTACTTCGAAATTTACAAGTTTAGGGAAAGAAATCCAGAATCAGTATTTTTCTTAAATAAAATTAAAGGGGGAGGTCACACTAAAAGCAAAACTTCTAAATATTGTCTACAATAACTAAGTACAGAAAATGAAAATTTCACCTTGAGATTTTTCTAGAAAAAAAACACTGTAAGAGTTCTCAGTCCCCAAAGCAGTGTGTGTCAATTACACACTCATTAAAATCATTTGTTCACTCAGCAAGGACCCAGGAAAATTCCACTAAACTCCAAGAATTTCATCTTTAGATGTACAGATTCTTTCACTTGCTGAGAAAGGCTACATTTTGTTTCCCCATTAGGGAACACACAAAAAAAATATCAACGGCTCATGTCACCTCCTTTCACGGCCTAGCCTGAGGGGTGCCGTGGTCAGTTACCTATGGCAACCACAGACATCTTTCAAAGTACAGGGTTCCAGGGAGTGACAGACCTATGTGAAATACACACGAGCTGGGCTTTCTCACATTATTTGCTTTTTGTGAGAATATGTAAATCTTAATATTTTCAGGATTTATTAGAGATAATTAAGACTTTTTCAGAGTTCTAACAAGATGATTTTTTAGAGTTCAGACTTGCCACTAATAGCAATAAATACCAAAGTGTCATTTAGGGATCAAAAACTCCAATTAGAGTTAATCGCCACTGCCCCCCTCATGTTAAATGGAAATTGTTTTTTGATTTGAGACGTTAACCATGTTAAAATAATAAATTAAAATGCTACTATCTAAAATCTAAAAGGGAACAGGTATCATTAATCCAAAGCTGGCCACGAGTCCGCAAAGGGCATGTATGTATACCCAACATAATACTGTGTATACAACAGTATTTCACTGGATAGGCCAAGGCAAAGCACCCTCTTCAGCCTCTCTTCTCGTATAACATCTATAACATTAGAAAATAAGCTGCCAATTTGCAATGCGAAGACGCAAAGATAAATGATGAACATTCAGGCTGACTAAACGATGCTACCTATATACAATTTCAAAAGCAAAATCTAAGATGCTTTCACAAACCAATTTAAGCTTCAAAATCTTTATAAAATGGGTTTAAAAACCTACTCGTACGCATGTATGCAAATACTACCTACACTACAGTTGTTAGGAAGGTCCTTTTGTAGGCACCCATCTCTTGAATTCATAATTTATTTTCCTATGTAAGAATTGTAGACTGAGGCCTGTTTTTCAGGTCTGGAAAGCCCGAGCAGGTCTAGCTGAAGCTCTCGGCCCAGGCGGCAGGGGATGGATGCCAAATCACCTAATCCTCTTCTCAAGGAAACCAAGCAACCCCCCTGATATATTACTTACTCTGCAGAATTATCCAAGGCAATCATCCATGGTATCAGAATAAGTCGTATCTGCAACTTTCCTAATGTAGGCTATAAGGGCAATGAGGAATACAGACTGATGTATTCTATGAAGAAAACTGAATCTGGTAAATTTTCTAGTTAGGAGATCTTCCACATGTGTCTACTTTCATTCTATAAATATTTGTTGGAACATCTTGCTGAACCAGACCTCAGTTAAAGGTTGTTAAAGGCAATTGAACAGAGGACAAAACTAACACTATATTCCCTATATAACTTTAACATTCCTTATAATATCTTTCATTTAGCCTCCATCCAAAGATACGTAGAAATAGTAAACAACACAAATTATCTATTTCTTCCGAATTATTTTCTAAGTAACTAAGTGGGACATTTCACAGTAATGATATTAGATAAAACAATTTCTCAGTATGCCATATCACTTACCTTAAGAAAAGGTCAATACACCAAAAGAAATACATGCCTGACATTTACATATTGCCCTCTTTACAAGAGAGAATGGCATATGATTAAGTAATTATAAAGCTGACATAACAAGTTCAAAATGTTATGCACTGTAATATACATGTATATATTTGCAAAACAGGGATTATATTTATACGCACGTGTGTGTGCGTGCATGTGTGTGCGTGTGTGTGTATTTAAGACCAGGAATTGCGCTGAAAGGCTAGCCACTTAGGTACTGGGGGTGCGGGGGCTGCCCTCACATCCTCACCTGTCGAATGATACTCTTCACACAACGTACTGGGAGGCCTTGGTAATTGGACTTGATGATCCACTTGAGGAGATGGTGGCCAAGTACTTCGAAGACCATGCAGACATCTGGGACATGGTTAAGGATCATTTGCAGATACATTTCCTGGAGTGATGCAATTACTCAAAGCAGCATCACTGCGGCACTTGGCAATTTTTTCTTTATAACATGCAACATCATGGGGTGCCTGGGTAGCGCAGTCTGTTAAGTGTCTGACTCTTGGTTTCGGTTCAGGTCATGATCTCAGGGTTGTGAGACCGAGCCCAGCTCCTCAGCGCTCAGTACGGAAACTGCTTGGGATTCTTCCTCTCCCTTCCCTTCTGCCCCTCCCCCTGCTTGTGCACACATGCACTCTCTCCCTCTCTTAAAAAAAAAACAAAAACAAAAACAAAGAAAACACTTTAAAGTGTTTAAAATGCAACGTCACTACTACCAATAATACCAGAAGTGGTCACGTGCTGTTTCCCACCAAAATAAATAGATCTAGTATTTATTAAGTCCTTATGTATCCTACATGTTACTCAATGTATGCTTGTCAAACAATGTGCCTACCCCCACACAGAAGCGACCACAGTGAACCAGAAGCTGCAAGAGCTCTCTGGCGTCACACAGTCCCCAAGTGGCCAGGCCATGAGGCAAACCCACACCTCCCCACACTCGCTCATTTCAACACTCCCCTCTCCAATAATCAGCCATAATGAAAAGTGAGCAAGGCTGAAATCTTATAAAAACTAATGGGGGTGGAACCCAAAAAACCCTGTCTAAGTGTCTTCCCTGCCTGTCTAAATTTCCAATCCATAAAACATTTTATAAAATAGAAATTTACAAAAACACAGCTAAGATTTTTTTTAAGATTTTATTTATTTATTTGACAGAGATAGAGACAGCCAGCGAGAGAGGGAACACAAGCAGGGGGAGTGGGAGAGGAAGAAGCAGGCTCCTAGCGGAGGAGCCTGATGTGGGGCTCGATCCCATAACGCCAGGATCACGCCCTGAGCCGAAGGCAGACGCTTAACCGCTGTGCCACCCAGGTGCCCCCGCAGTGAAGATTTTTAATCTTTTCCTTCAACAGTATCTTTCAGGGCAGAACCAGATCAACTTTAATACTACGGGAAGTTTTCAATAACACAGGATCACAATACAAGACATGGCACCTAAGAACCACTTTTAATAATGAAATTTCAGGAATCTGGGTGTTCTTTGGTGTTTTTTTTTTTTTTTAAATAGAAATTCTAGTCCACCACCCACTGTCCAGGACTATGACCCACCAAAGTCCATCATACAAATATATTCATGTTATTAATACAGGAAGATTTAAAATGGCTCTGAAACCTCTTGAGAATATACCATTCATCCCTGGAAGCCTACAGATAGGCTATTAAAGCAGGTTAGTTGATTTAATATTTTCTATAATATCTGGATCTACCAATCACATGATCACAATAACTGTTGCTTTAAATATTTTTAATGAAAATTAAAAAAAAATTCTACAATATTGGAGAACTATGCATAGATAATCTAAAGCCAGAAGCTTACTATTTCATCATTTAAAAAATGCACACTAAGGATTAAAGGTAGTAAGAGACATAGAGTCCAAAGGCCAAAATTTCTAAATTACGACCTAAGTCTTCTCAAAGCACTGACAACCTGGACTATAAGGGTTTTCTAGCATTTTATTTAGTGGTAAAAAAAGCCACTGGAATATATATCCAAAACACTCCATTTACCTATAAATCAGGTAGTTTCTCCAAAGAAACCCTGTCAGCTATCCCAACAAACCGCCTTACAGAACTGATCCAAGAAGAGGGTCCACCCAGCCTGCCCATAAACAAACAGGCTCACCAGGAGACAGGGCAGAGGACCAGCTCTTTCTGTCGGGGGGGGGGGCAGACACACGACACGTGAGTGACTCGGTTGAGCGTCTGACTCCTGATTTTGACTGAGGTCATGATCTCAGGGTCCTGAGACTGAGCCCTGTATCGGGCTCTGTGCTTGAGATTGTCTCTCTGCCCCCTCACTTTCAATCTCGATCAAAAAAAAAAAGAAAGAAAGAAAGAAAAAACCCATTTAAAAAAAAGGGGGGGAAATGCACTCAGCAACTAGCAGAAATAATCTTGAGGCAAAGGGCAAGGTGAAACAAGCAGGCAGGCATTGGTACTTACTAGTAGCTTCTAGTCCAATCTCTAGAGGAAATACAGAACCTCCTTCAGACATACAGGGTGTGAAGGAAGTGCCTCCCCACAGATTAAGGCTTGGGAGATGCAGAAACAGGGTGCCATTCTGGGATTTGAACTGGGAGAAGGCTTTGTCCTCAGGCTTCTGGAGCCTGAGCAGGACAAATACCAAAATGAAGGATCTCTTCCAAACATGATAAGAAGGAGAAGACCCTGGCTCTTGACACAACTGACCTTTTGCTCCTTGTAATCTGTAAAGATGACTGTGACTAATCTTACTCTGCTCTCTCCTTACACCTATGTAAGGCATTCCCTAGCTTGAAGGTAGAAAGATTGTCTGTAAAGAGCCCAGTGCCTGCACAAGAAGGATGCTTAAGATGCTATATGACCTCAGAGAAATGACCCAAGACATTGAAACGGACCGGCAGGAACTGGGGAATTTTTTGGCACACCATCTTATAACAATCTGCAATGATACTAGAGGCTTTATATGGACACTGATACATCACAGCAAACAGAAGTCTAAATAAGCTTGAAATACTTCCATATTTTAAACGTAAAAAGCCATTAGGAAGCAAAAGAACTATCAATAAGGATACGTATTCCATTCATGCCTGAAATCTTGAAGTCATCGATTAACTGTACTACCATGTCTTTATTTGGGTCGGTGGGATCGCTTTCTCGAACCTATGGAAAGAAAAATGAATTCAAGAACAGAACCATTTAGGACTGAAAGTCATTTCCATTATAACCAACCAAAAACATTTTAGTAAAGGTGATGTTTTAAAAATAAAAGATTGAGTATTTGAACTTAAAAATTCCTCTAAAATTTTAAGTCATTAATTTTTCTTGCATTATTCAGATTTTCGCAGTACTTACACATTTGAGCAATTTTATTTCATCCAAGGCTGTCTCTGTATAATGCTGGGCACTTTTTACAACTTTCATTGCCACGAATCTTTTCCCCCTTTAAAAAAATGCATATTTTAAATATTATCAGCAGAAGCGATCATTATAATAAAAACTATTCAATAAACAGAAACTTCTAATAACCTTTTCTTTAAAATAGTACTTTTCAAACTGTGTGGCCACAATTAAGCAATAGGTTAATGGACCAAAACAATCTCTTTTTTGCTCTTTATTTTTGCCTAATAATAATAAGGTGGACTGGAAAAATGTTAAGAGTTCATCACACAGATTAAGAGTAATTCTTATTTTGTAACACTTATGTTTGAGTACCTACACACACGCACACCATATATGTATGTGTCCCAGGTAGCAGTGCAGTTTCATACTATGGGGTCATGACTTTAAAAAAAAAAAAAAAAAAAAGTCAGAAATCACTGATTTTAAAGGCCTATACATTATCTTTTTAAATGTGAATATTTTTCTGATATAGATGAATTACTAGAAGAATATATCTGATATAATGCTATTTCAATGAATAAGCTTCAGATATAAAAGCAGAAGAGAGTTAATAAGATAACAGAGAGGTGAAACTCAAACTGGGCGGGGTGGGGGGAAATGTCTAGCTGGGGGAGGCGGGCCCGTGCTAAGTACTATACATGCCACAACAGAAGTTGGTGTGCTCCTCTGCCATCCTTTATGACAAAGGTTGCACTAGACCAGAAATCAAATGACAAATGACAAAGAACACTTACTGCATATCCCAGCACAGCCAGACAGTTGAGAAGTGTCCCCATCCTAGCTTTCTAATAACATGGTAGCGGCCATTGAAGAGGTCTCCAATTTTCACTGGATGGTAGCCACCTTTTATTAAAAAAAATTTTTTTTTTTAATTTCAGAGAAATAGTAAAATCTCATCTTTTGTGTCAGTTCTTTTTAAAGATTTTATTTATTTTTAAGTAATCTCTATACCCAACATGGGGCTTGAACTCAAGACCCCAAGATCAAGAGTCACATGCGCTACAGAGTGAGCCTACCAGGTGGCCCCTTTAGTCAGTTTTTGATACCATTTAAGAAAGCTCTAAATAATAAAATCAAAGTATGTTTAATAATATAATATTTTTCTCAAAAATATCTTTCATCAAGAGAAAAATATCCTTTGCCTTTCTATTAGGCTTTCTGTTCATTCTGATTTAACTCAGAAAGACGACAACCCGCCCCAGTACCCCATAACAAGCCAAGGTGTACGTAATATGCACACACCAGCTCTTGACTTTTCCATACATTGTCGTCTTCCCTTTTAAGCAATAAATTCAATGCAAAACGTTTTAGGTCAGTAGAACGTAACTCACAAAGTAAAGGATGTGTGCTCTACCTAATTCTGCATACACCAATAGTTTATACATAACCAACAAGGAATCATATAATGTGCAACAGTTCACCCTCCAACAGACCTTGCTCCTCTCCCCACACTTCCTCCAACCTCACACCCCTTGCTGAGAAACAGGCTGGAGAGAGAGAGGACACCATGTTGAGGCAGATACTTGGGAAAGGTAAGGGTGCTTTTATAGATGTCTGACATAAAAAGACCTTTCCTCTGGGTTTGTAAATAAAATAAGCAGGCTACAAAGTAGCATGTAGAATATGATACCATTTTTGTGAAATACACAAGGAAAAACCTAGGGGGATAAGATGTTAGCAACAAGCATATCTGAGTATAAAATTACTTTTATTCTTTTTTTATCTTAATTTTTTACTAAAACAAATATAATGCTTTCCTACTTTTTTATTCTTTTAACATCTGCTTTTTTATTGCAATGTTATCTCTCATTTTTTAAATCTACAGAATTCTAACAAATCACTCAAGAAAGACATGGATAGTTCATTCTCACCTAGGATTCAGAGGCTCAAAGCAGGTGCATAAGCATCCAAGCCACATCTTTTAACACATCCCAGTATCTTTCAGAGGGCTAGGAATAAGCCTCAGGAAATACTATGAATATTTATGAATTTTTTTAAAGATTATTTATTTATTTATTCGACAGAGATAGAGACAGCCAGCGAGAGAGGGAACACAAACAGGGGGAGTGGGAGAGGAAGAAGCAGCCTCATAGCGGAGGAGCCTGATGTGGGGCTCAATCCCATAATGCCGGGATCACGCCCTGAGCCGAAGGCAGATGCTTAACCGCTGTGCCACCCAGGCGCCCCAGCAAAGTGATTTCTTAACACACAGTGGGACCTTAAAGAAAAGAGAGCATGCTGCAAATCCCAGACATATTTGCGCATGAAATGATTCCTTCAAAAACAAACAAACAAAAAAAACCAAGTCACGTTTCACAATACAAAGTATTTAGGAAATACTGGTGTCTATGTCATTTCTGACGACCACCCCACAAAGCAGATGGTGTGATTTCTATCTACACTGCTGAAGTGGGCACAAGTCTCAGAGACAGTAAGTAATAGGTTCAGGGCTGGAAACTGGGTCTGACTCCAAAGTCCCTGCCCTGTCCACCAGGAAGAAATGTATTTTGTTTTTAACAACTGCAGGACTATTTCCTGGTCTTAATATTGGGGGAACACTTGATAGCTTAATTAAAAGCCATTTACTACTTAATTGCATAGTATTCCCAACTTTAAAGTCTCTAAATTTAAAAATAATTATGCATAAAGAGAAGAAATCTGTATCATTACGGATTCTCCAACAGCCAGAGTGCGTATGTGAGCAAAAACAGAAGAGCACTGTTTCCAATATAATCACAGTGTAAGCACGGCCACTCCTTTTCTCAATAGAACTTGGAAAGTTGAACAAAATAAATTACTGGTTTAGTCCAGTTACCTCAGGAGGCCACAGATGAGCTAAGGGTAATGTACCTAGCAGAGGACTAAAATAATAATAATAATAATAATAAACCTAAAGGTAGGCCAACTGAAACAAGAGGGGGCAGAGAAGAAATTTTTAATACAAATATAAAAACAATTAAAAGTACTGAACACTTATGCTTTTATTTTGAAAATATGACAAAATTTCAAACCTATACTCCATATATTCTCCTACCCTAACTCCCAGATCTCCATTGAAAACTAGCCTCTTCTGACTACTTTTCAACCTCTTCCCATAAAAGGGTAAATGATATTCATGCTGCCAGAAGGTAGAACGACGACTTCCCATTGCAGACCGCACCAACCTGCCCAACACCCACAAAATTAGAGAAAATGGACACTCCAGTAACCGTGCCAATTAATTCTCCAATTCCCTGAGATCAGCTAACAGTGTGCACCACAGGGACCACTAGCAATGGACACTCCATGGCTTACAACACTGTCTAGCATGCAAGGAACCTTGAGAACAGTCACAGACCAGATAAGGGCATCTCCTTTTGCTCCTTTACCAACAGGCAGTACAGGAATTTTTCAACAGTGCTCCCCACAGACCCTGCTCATGGCATCAGGCAGAGTACCAGAAAGGTTCAAGCACTTGAGAACTACCATGACTTAGGGGTTTAGCTGACACATTTGTACTTCACTATTTGTATTACTTAATATAAAAACCATGCACTTATCATTTAGAAGTTTACCTTTGATCATTAAAAAATAAATATTAGTTTGGATTACAAATACTAGAGAATAAAACCTGATTGTTAAGTACTTAAGCTCACTCAATGGTATCTTCGGCAACTCTGTCCCTCCAGCACACTGAAGAAACTGTAACTAAAGCTCTACTCAAACTATCAAGGCTCCAAAGAAGACTACTCCAAAACCACCTTTCTTAGCTATTCTAGAATTGTTGGCCAAAGATAAAGATAACTCTTCTCCTTGCTGAGCCAAAAACAGGATAAATTTGAGTCAATCAAAAATTCAGAACTCTATCTTACAAAACTGTAAAGATTTTCAGCAAAGTCTTTATTTGCTAATAAAGATACTATTAAGTATTCACTTTTTTGTACCAACACTAGTTTCTCAGTCTTCTGCTGGGGAGGTTTGTCTCCACAACCAGTGAAGGCTACTGAAGGTCTAAAGACAAACTTGAGAATCACCTCCAACACACACAGTCTTAAAAAAAGGAAGGCGTGGTAAAAAGCGATTTATTCACAGAACTATAATTAACAGACACACCTGGGAGCATATATAAAGTTAATAGAACAAGCAGATAGAAAAGCAGTAAGGATATGGAAGATGTGAATACACCACCAAGCAACTTGATATAATTGACATTCACAGAACACTCTAATCAACAGCAAATATTATTTCCAAGTACACGGAACATGTACCAACATAAACCATGTACTGGGCATAAAACAAGGTTCAACAGATATTAAAAGATTCAAGAAATATAAAGCATCTTCTCAGACCACAATAGAATTCAGTTAAAAATGAGTAACAAAATACCACAAAGTTGGGAAACTAACACACTTCAAAATAACCCATGGGATAAAGAAGAAATCAAAAGGAAATTACAAAGAATTTTACACTAAGTGAAAATGAAAACCTAACATCAGAATCTGTGAAATGTTGCTAAAACATTATAACTTAAGAGGAAAATTTAAAGCACAAAATGCCTGTACCAGAAAAAAGATCTCAAATCAGTAAGCTCAGTTTCCAGCTTACAAAAACAGAAAAAGAACAAAGGTAACTTCAAGTAAGCAGAAGAAAGAAGAGAATAAACGTTAAGAGCTGTAATCAGTGAAATAAGCATAAAAATAGAGAGAAATCAGTAAGACCAAAAGCTGGTTCTTTGAGAAAATGAAAATAATAAACTGGCTAAGTTGACCAGGGAAAACAGAAAGAAAACACAAGTTACCAATATGAGTGAGGTAATATCACTACATATTTTATATGGATAATAGAGAATATTACAATTTTATACCTATAAATATGAAAACATAGACAAAGGATAATAGAGAATTAAAGGATAATAGAGGATATTAAAGGATAATAAAGGATAATAGAGATAATAGATAATAGGATAATAGAGAATATTACAATTTTATACCTATAAATATGAAAACATAGACAAAATGGACAAATACCATGAAAAACACAACACATACATACATACATACCTAAATAACTCTATACCAGTTTCTAAAAAAAAAAAAAAAAATCAATTTGTAGTTAAAAACTTTCCCATAAAAAATGAATTGGTGAATAATCTCAAACATTTACAGGAAAAATACTAACAATTCTACATACTTCCTGAAAACTGAAAAGGAGGAAATACTCCCAATCTCATTCTACGAAGCCAGCATTACTTTGATTCCAAAGCCTGGCAAAAGACATTAAAAGAAAGCTACAGACTAATTTTCCCCCATGAAGTAGATACAAAAATTCCAAACAGAATTTCATCAAATCTAATTAAACAACATAAAAAAGGATAATACTCTATGACCAGGTAGGTTTTATTCTAGAAATGAAAACTTAGGAACCATAGGGTTAGCTCATTAAACAGGAAAAAAAAATCTCCTAATGTCCAACAGGCATTGCTGATCAAAATTCTGAACAAAGCAGGAACAGAAGAGCATCTGTGAAAAACCCACAGACAGCATCAGACTTGAAGTTGCTGGGCAACTGAAAGAAGAAGGGACTCATTCCCAGATTAAAAGGATCGAAAAACACATAATGTAATGGGTAAATCTGATTACGACCCAGACTTGAGAAGAAAAAAAAAAAAAAAGGTGTAAAAGACATTTCTTGAAACAATTAGGCAAACTTAAATAAGATACGGATTTTAGATGATATTATGGAATTATTAATTTTCTTAGTTATAACAATGACATTATGGCTATATAATGAGAATGCTTATTCTTAGATAAGTCTGAAGACTTTTTGAAGTAAAATGTCATGATTTTTGTAACTTCCTTTCCAGTAATTCAGCAAAAGAAAAAAATGTATAAATCTATACAATAAATCAAGTAAGAGAAAATGTCAGTAACTCTTCAACAATGCTAAAATGGTAACACTCTCCTCCATAAAGGAAATGCAGAAACTCCCTATACTATTCCTTCAACACTTCTGTATGTTTGATAATTTCCATAATAAAAAGCATGTCATTTTTAACCAGTCTCTTACTCATTCCAAATGTGTGCTGGGGAGAGGGGCTGTCTAGAGGCAAGCCCAGAGTAGGTAAAGACCAGCTTCAACCACTGGCCCACAGAGGAGATTCGGCAACGTGACCAGAGAGTACACAGGTGGGACCCTACTTTTTCTAAAACGACGTCTGAGAAATAGATAAGAGGGAAAGCAAAATAGCCTACTAAAGGCTCACTCTAGATTCCTTGTGTTTATGATGATACTTACTATCATTCCTACTGAACGTGTGTGTGTGTGTGTGTGTGTGTGTGTGTGTGTGTGTGTGGCTAGTGAGGCTCTACCATCAGTCAGCTGCCACCTGGGAAGGAAGCAGTAGAGTCAGAATTAGAATCCAGATGTGCCAGACTCTGTGCTCTGTCTGCAATACCATGTCTGACTATTCACCCATCAGCTAAAATATGTACCCCTTTTCTTTCCATCTGGGATTCTAATATGAATTAAGTACATGGCATTGTGAATAAACAGAGAGAAAAAACTCTGAAATAAAATAAAAACTGCCATTTTAAATGGTATCTATTTTCTCAGTATAGGTATCGACAACATGCCTGACTTAGAAATGGTTTGTCTGTCAATGACTCATAAGAATCTACTGTAATTGGCTTTTATGAACAAGATTTTACAAGTATTTAGTAACCATAATTTTGGTTATGAAATATGAAAATAAAGTTTTGCTTTAAAATTATATCCCACATAAGCTTCCTAAAATTTCATAGCCACATCTCTCAGTTGTGACATTATGGTTTACAGGCAACATCAAATAAGAATACTGAAATCTAAGAAAATACTGTTTTCTTCATTAATTTAAAGTATAATTTAAATCACATGCACCCCACCCAAAACCATATGATACCTAGGAATACACCTAACCAAAGAAGCAAGGCTCTGTACTCAGAAAACTACAGAATACTCATGAAAGAAACTGAGGAAGACACAAAGAAATGGAAAAACGTTCCATGCTCATGGATTGGAAGAACAAATATTGTCAAAATGTCTATGCTGCCTAGAGCAAGCTACAAATTCAATGCAATCCCTATCAAAATACCATCAATAATCCTAAACTTTGTATGGAACCAGAAAAGACCCTGAATAGCTAAACAGATGTTGAAAAAGAAAACCAAAGCTGGTGGCATCACAATTCCGCACTTCAAGCTCTATTACAAAGCTCTAATCATCAAGACAGTATGGTTCTGGCACAAAAAAGACGCATAGATCAATGGAACAGAGCAGAGAAGCCAGAAATGGACCCTCAACTCTATGGTCAACTAATCTTCAGCAAAGCAGGAAAAACCATCCAATGGAAAAAAGTCTCTTTAGCAAATGGTGTTGGGAAAACTGGACACAAATATGCAGAAGAATGAAACTGGACCACTTCCTTACACCATACACAAAAGTAGACTCAAAATGGATGAAACACCTAAATGTGAGACAGGAATCCATCAAAATCCTAGAGAAGAACACAGGCAGCAACCTCTTCGACCTCGGCCACAGCAACTTCTTGCTAGATACCTCTCCAAAGGCAAGGAAACAAAGGCAAAAATGTACTGGTACTTCATCAAATAAAAAGCTTTTACACAGACAAGGAAACAGTTAACAAAACCAAAAGACAACCAACAGAATGGGAGAAGATATTTGCAAAAATGACATATCAGATAAAGGGCTAGTATCCAAAATCTATAAAGAATTTATCAAACTCAACATCCAAAGAACAAATAATCCAATCAAGAAATGGGCAGAAGACACAAACAGACATTTCTGCAAAGAAGATATCCAAATGGCCAACAGACACACAAAAAAGTCCTCAACATCAATTGGCATCAGGGAAACACAAATCAAAACCACAATGAGATACCACCTCACACCTGTCAGAATGGTTAAAATAAACAAGTCAGGAAACAACAAATGTTGGCGGGGATGCAGAGAAAGGGGAACCCTCCTACACTGGTGGGAATGCAAGCTGGTGCAGCCACTCTGGAAATGGTATGGAGGTTCCCCAAAAAGTTGAAAACAGAGCTACCCTACGGCCCAGCAATTGCACTACTGGGTATTTACCCCAAAGATACAAATGTAGTGATTCGAAGGGGCACCTGCACCCCAATGTTTATAGCAGCAACATCCACAATAGCCAAACTATGGAAGGAGCCCAATATTCACCAACAAGTGAATAGATAAAGAAGATGTGGTATATATATGCAATGGAATATTACACAGCTGTCAAAAAAAAGAAATCTTGCCATTCGCGATGACGTGGGTGGGTATTACGAACCTATCAGAGAAAGACAATTATCATATGATCTCACTAATAAGTGGAATTTAAGAAACAAGGCAGGGCATCTTAGGGAAGGAGAGGAAAAAGTGAAACAAGATGAAACCAAAGAGGGAGATAAACCATAAGAGACTCTTAATCTTAGGAAACAAACTGAGGGTTGACGGAGGCAAAGGGGGTGGGATGATGGGGTAACTGGATGGTGGACATGGAGGAGGGTATGTATTGTGATGAGCACTGGATATTGTATAAGACTGATGAATCACAGACCTGTACCCCTGAAACAAATACATTGTTAATTGAATTTAAATTAAAAAAAAATAAAAACAAAAAATAAATCACAGGTACCCCAGTAGAAACATCAATAATAACACTCCACATTCAAAGGCAGCAGAAATAAGAGTATTAAAAAAAGCCCTAGTAGCCATCAAAACAAAACAAAACAAAAGAAGGGAATAAGAAAGCCTCTGACACAACTAACAAACTCCCTTCAGACCGAGGGAGATTCCAAAGCAGGTAAGCAGAGAAATCATTGTTATTTAAAAACTCTTCAATATAGGGGCGCTAGGGGGCTCAGTCAGTTAAGGGTCCCACTCTTGGTTCTGGCTCAGGTCGTAATCTCAGGGTCATGAGATCGAGCTCTGAGTCAGGCTACTGCTCAGCACAGATTCTGCTTGGGATTCTTTCCCTCTCCCCACTGCTCTGCCCCCTGCATGCTTGCACGTGCATGCGCGCATGCGCGCGCACTTTCTCTCTCTCAGATAGATAGATAGATAGATAGATAGATAGATAGATAGATAGATAAATCTTTTTTAAAAAAACCTTCCTGAGGGGTGCCTGAGTGGCTCAGTAGGCTAAGCGTCTGCCTTTGGCTCAGGTCATGATCTCAGGGTCCTGGGATCAAGTCCCGCATCGGCCTCCTTGCTCAGTGGGGAGCCTGCTTCTCCCTCTCCTCCCCTGCTCGTGCTCTCTTTCGCTATCTCTGTCACTCTCTCTCTCTAAGTAAAATCTTAAAAGAAAATAAAAAAAAAACCTCTTGACTATAAATTAATCTGTTATTATACCAAATATTCTCTGCAACACTAATGAATGGGAGAGAACTCTACAGGGAAACTCAGAGCAAAGGAAAATGCTCCAAAAGAGTATTTATCTATGACCCAAAGAAATAACAAAAATTACTTGAGCATAATATATGATAAAACGCAGAAACAATTTCTGCAGTAGAGCCACAGAGATGTAAGTAGAATCCACAGATTCAGAGACCTTGAATATACAAAATGTTAATATAAAGTCCAACAAATAATTTTAAACTCTTGCCTAACTATGAATTAACTTATTCAGATTTGTGCTTTAAAAAGGAAGCCGATCTGAATCACACTGGCATTTACTAGCTATGGGACACTGAGCAAACTACTCGATTTCTCTGGGTATTCGCCCTACAGTCATCCGCTCAGAACTGTCCTGGGCACGTACTCAGTGCCACAGAAGTATTCACTGTTGTTCTGCCATTCTCCAAATCCACTGTGACTAGTGACGGATTACTGAGTCAGCAGACTAGGGTTCAGGGTATTGTCTATAGCTATGGAAGACAGTAAAACGGGCCCAAAGTGTAATCTAATTCACTAACAGGGCACAATTAGTAAAGGTTTGTGATACCCCAGATATAATGATTTAGAGCTGTCAAACATCAAAAAGAAAGAAACTTATCGTTTTTTGATTTTTAATTCCAGTATAGTTAACATAGTTATATTAGCTTCAGGTGCACAGTACAGTGATTTGACAATTTCATACATTACTCAGCGCTCATCATGGTAAGTGTGCTCTTTAATCCCCACCACCTATTTAACCACCACCCTCCATTCTGGTAACCATCAGTTTGGTCTCTATAGTTAAGACTCTGGGGGCACCTGGGTGGCTCAGTCAGTTGGGCATCCAATGCTTGGTTTCAGCTTGAGTCGTGATCTCAGGGCGGTGGGACCAAGCCCCATGTCGGACTCCGCTCAGCACAGAGTCTGCTTGAGATCCTCTCTCCCTCTTCCTCTGCCCCTCTTCCCACTCACACTCCCCTCTAATAAATAAATAAAATATTTTTTAAAAAAGTCTTTCTTGGTTTGTCTCTTTTTCCTTTGCCCAATTGTGTCTTAATTCCACATGTAAGTGAAATTATATGATATTTGTCTTTCTCTGGCTGACTTATTCTGCTTTGTATTATACTCCCTAGCTCTATCCCCACTGTTGCAAATGGCAAGATTTCCTTTCTTTTTTATGGCTAATATTCCATTGTGTATGTGTGTGTACACACCACATTTTCTTTGTAAATTTATCTAATGATGAACATTTGGCCTACTTCTGTATTTTGTCTATGGTAAATAAAACTGTAGTAAACACAGGGGTGCATGTATCCATTTGAATTAATGTTTTAGTATTCTTTGGGTAAATACCCAGTAGTCCAATTACTGGATTGTAGGGTAGTACTATTTTTAACTTTTTGGGGAAACTATATACAGTTTTCCACAGTGGCTGCTCGGGCTTGCATTCTCACCAACAGTGCAAGAGGGTTCCTTTATTCTCTGCATCTTCAACACGTTTCTTGGTTGTTGATTTTAGCCATTCGAACTAATGTTATACTAGTCTGAGGTGATATTTCATCGTAGTTTTGACTTGCATCGCCCTGATGATGAGTGATGCTGAACACCTTTTTATGTATCTGTTGGCGATTTGGATGTCTTTTTTGGAGAAATGTCTGTTCATGTCTTCTGCCCACTTTTAGTTGGATTATTTGTTTTTTGGATGTTGAGTTGTATCAGTTTTTTATATATTTTGGATACTAACCCTTCGTCAGATATGTCATTTGCAGATATCTTCTCCCATTCTGTAGGCTGCCTTTTAGTTTTGTTTCCTTCACTGTGAAGAAGCTTTTTATTTTGATGTAGTCTCAGTAGTTTATTTTTGTTTTTATTTCCCTTGCTTCAGGAGGCATATCTAGAAAAATGTTGCTATGGCCAATGTCAGAGAAATTACTACCTGTGCCGCCTTGTAGGATTTTTATGGTTTCAGTTTTCACATGTAGGTTTCTAATCCATTTTGAATTTATTTTTGTGTATAGTATAAGAAAGTGGTCCAGTTTCATTCTTCTGCATGTAGCTGTCCAGTTTTCCCAACACCATTTGTTGGAGACTTTTTCCCATTGCATATTCTTTCCTGCTTTGTTGAAAACTGACCATGTAATTGTGGGTTTATTCCTGGGTTTTCTATCCTGTTCCCTTGATCTATGTGTCTCTTTTTGTTCTAGTACCACACTGTTTTGATCACTACAAAGCTTTGTAATGTAACTTGAAATCTAGAATTGTGATGCCTCCACTTTTGTTTCTCTTTTTAAAGTTTGCTTTGGCTATTCAGGGTCTTTTGTGGTTCCATACAAATTTTACAATTGTTTGTTCTCGTTCTGTGATTTTGATAGGGCCTGCATTAATCTGTAGATTGCTTGGGTAGTATAGACATTTTAACAATAATTTTCTTCCCATCCATGAGCATGCAACGTCATTCCATTTCTTTGTGTCGTGTTCAATTTCTTTCATCAATGTTTTGTAGTTTTCAGTGTCTAGGCCTTTCACCTGTTTGGTTAAGCTTACTCCTAGGTATTTTATAATTTTGGGTGCAATTGTAAATGGGATTGTTTTCTTAATAGCAATTTTTTTAAAGATTTTATTTATTTATTTGACAGAGATAGAGACAGCCAGCGAGAGAGGGAACACAAGCAGGGGGAGTGGGAGAGAAAGAAGCAGGCTCATAGTGGAAGAGCCTGATGTGGGGCTCGATCCCAGAACACTGGGATCACGCCCTGAGCCGAAGGCAGACGCTTAACCGCTGTGCCACCCAGGCACCCCTGTTTTCTTAATTTCTCTTTCACTGT
This sequence comes from Ailuropoda melanoleuca, assembly GCF_002007445.2. NCBI lineage: Eukaryota > Metazoa > Chordata > Mammalia > Carnivora > Ursidae > Ailuropoda > Ailuropoda melanoleuca. Next base: position 126,760,319 of record NC_048218.1, on the reverse strand, counting down.
TTCATTACGGGTCTATACAAATGCAACAGATTTCTATACACTGATTTTGTATCCTGCGACTTTACGGAATTTGTTTTCAGTTCTAGCAGTTTTTTGATGGAATCCTTTGGGTTATCTATCTATCATATCACGTCATCTGCAAACAGTGAAAGTTTTACTTCTTCCTTACTCATCTGGATGCCTTTTATTTCTTTTTGTTGTCTGATTGCTGTGGCCAGGACTTCCAGTACAAATAAAAGTGGTGAGAGTGGGGTTGCCTGGGTGGCTCAGCTGGTTGAGTATCTGACTCTTGGCTTTGGCTCAGGTCGTGATCTTGGGGTCAGGAGGGTGAGTCCCACGAAGGGCTCCATGCTCAGCGTGAAGTCTGCTTGAGATTCTTTCCCTCACCCTCTGCACTCCATTCCCCACCAATGACTCACAAACGTGCTGTCAAATAAATAAATAAAACCCTTTTTAAAAAAATTTATTTGACAGAGAGCGAGCACAGGCAGGTAGAGCAAGAGAGAGAGAAGTAGGCTCCCCACTGAGCAGGGAGCCCAATGCGGGGCTCGATCCTGGGACCCTGGGACCACAACCCAAGCCGAAGGCAGACACTTAGCCAACTGAGCCATCCAGGTGCCTCTGAATAAATAAAATCTTAAAAAAAGAAGAAAAAGTGGTGAGAGTGGACTTTCTTATCCTGTTCCTGACTTTAGGGGAAAAGCTCACAATTTTTCCCCATTGAGTGTGACATTTGCTGTGTGTTTTTCATATATGGCCTTTATTATGATGAGGTATGTTCCCTGTAAACCTAGTTAGGGGTTTTTATCATGAATGAATTTTATACTTTGCAAATGCTTTTTTACATCTACTTAAAGATCATATGCTTTTTATACTTTCTTTTATTGATGTATCACATTGATTAAAGAAACTCATCTTTTTATCAATGGTTTATCCAAACATTAAAATATACTTATAAAAGAATCCAGATTTTCAAAATTCAAGTTTAATGTCATTTCCCAAGAGATGAGAGTGTGGCTTATCATCATCTCATAAAAACTGTGGCTTCTATCCTGGGGCTCTCCCTGCTCTCTGCTGAGCTAGCTGCCTTGTTGTGAGCAGCACTGTACAGACGCACATGTGGCAAGTAACCGAAGCCTCCAGTCAACAGCGGTGAGGCACTGAGACCTGCCAACAACCACCAAAATGATCAGGGAAGCAGATCTTTTGGGCGAGTCAAGCCTACAGATCACTGCAGCCCCAGCTTGACTATAACCTCATGAGAGAACCTGGTCCCAAACCAACCAAATTTCTGCACATCTTTTGAATACAGACATTGGTAGCCTTTGTTGCAGACTATCTTTCAAAGGTTTCCAAGGTGAATGACGTTGGAAAATAGACATACTATCTCCCGCTGGAGAAGGGGGCACATTGGTTTGCTGTGCAGTATAAGTATCTCCCCCCAGGAACAAAGGTTGGGCAGGTTTGGTTGCATACCCATAAAGATTAGAGATTCCTAAGCTTGAAGGTCCTCGGCTTTGATACACAGGCACAGCGTGTGGAGCGCCCACCTGGGCCTGCCTCCACATGGCCCTCGTGGGATGGAGGGTAGGAACCAGTAAGGACATGAGCACATGCTGCTTGTCGTGCTGTGAGTAATAAAACCCTCTGTTTCAGACTCAGGAGTCTCACGTCTTCTGCAAGCATCTATGAAACTGGACGGCTAACTTATCAGCTTGCAGGAAGAATAAAATCTCACAAATGCCTTGGTTCATGATAGATTTATCTTTAGCACCATGAAAAAGCACTCTTGTTTAGAGTGACTAGTTTGTTTTCATCTTATGAAAACTGTCAGTCTCACAACCACTGCATTTCCTTCCTTGCTTTGATGACTAAGAAACCCAGAGGAAAATCTATAACACTGTTAAATTGTACAGATATCTATTTATAAATCTTCATGTATTAGCCTTAATGTGACTTTTTTTCTATAATTTCTTCATCTATTTGCCTATTATATTCTATGTACTTTACGTGTAAAATGTCTCAAGAATGTAAAGTGTTAGGATACAATTAACAGCTACTTATCATTCAGGATAAGCTCAAATAAGGCTCTCTTCTTGGAAACATTTCCTGATTTTCCCGGCTGAGGAAAAGCTCCTGTCCTGTACTTAGGTACCTCTATAATGTCTCAGCATGCTCTGTTACAAAGAAGAATATTTTAATTATTCATTTTCTCATTTGTCTTTCCCAGGAGATTTTATTTTAAAGATTCTATTTTTTTAAGTAATCTCTACACCCAACATAGGGCTTAATTCAAAACCCCAAGATTAAGAGTTGCACACTCCACCAAATGAGACAGCCAAGTGCCCCTTTCCCAGGAGATTGACAGTATCCCTAACACATAATACCTGGATCACAGCAGGCAAACTAATAAATACATGAGAGAGAAAGCAGAGAACACAAGAGACATAGATGGGAGGGAGGTTGGTTCTCTGGTCCTTGGTGTGAAGGAGAAACTGAAAAGGCTTTACCAGTTTAAGATGTGGGCTAACGTTAAATTCTGAGTTAATATTACACTATAACAGAAAAACAGAGGAAGGCCCAGAAGGAAAAAGAGATAGCAAGAGGAACATTACAACAGCAGGAAGGCATGTTCACAACAAAATAAATACTTCTGTTTGCTGCTAAGAAGAAAACAAGAAAAGCACGTTGGGATCAGACTATGAAAAGCCTTGAGAATTGTTCAAGTTTAGACTTTCATTATTAATTGTGAACAAAATTTAGTAATACAGTATATCCTTAGAAGATTTCCCTTTATTTCTCTTATGACCAGATGGGGAACAAGTAAACTAATAATTCAAATGTATCTCAAGTAATATCATATAAAAATACCACTAAGAGAATTGTGTGGTGGAAAAATTATACTTTTTATACTACAAAATTAAAATGTACAATACTTAAGACAAATTGGTAAGAAGGAAATGAGCTGTGATAATATTTATAAGATCCTGAACACGGCCATCATGGGATCTATAAACATTTAAGGGTTAAAGTCCGCTAATAGCTCCATATATTTACAGAGCTGGAATGTGATTCTAGACAAAAATCAAAGAGTAAGGATATTATCTGCTTTTATGATCAATAACTAGGTTTCTTGTCATTTTAGTGCTATAGTTTTGTAGCTACAGCAAAATTTTTCTAAAATATAGTGATGTTGACATTTCCACTTTGCTAGAAAAGACCCTCAAGGGGCATCTGACTGGCTTGTGAGGTTGTGCGTTCAAGCCCCACGCTGGGTGTATTGATTACTTAAAAATAAAATCTTAAAAAAAAAAAAAAAAAGGAATGACAGAGCCACAGTGGACATGCAAATCCCACGGTGGGGCGTGGCCAACTCTCAAAGCCTAAATCTCTACAGTCTGTAATCTGGAACACTCCAGAATCATTTAATCCAGCAAGAATGGTTTAGAACACAGTATTCTATAAATGCACCTTGGAGGTAGGAAGTCCTTAAAATGCACAAGAGTTAACATCAGATTATAAATGGTTAATGGATGTTTCCAAGAGACCAAGTACAGAGATTCACTTTGTAATTTGGGTCACAAACTTTTTTTCTCACACATACACATATAACAAGTGTGCAATTTCACTAAAAATATATTGTACATACCAATAACCCACAAATCTCAGAATTCACAGCTAAAGCGAGTTCACAGACACATTCCGTATCCATTACCAGTACTTTCTACTGTTTCTTACATACACAGCTCCAGACACAGCCATTTATTTCTTCACTATCTTTGATAGGAGAATCTAAATCATCACTCTATTAAATATGTTGTTACAAAATTTACCCCTAAATTGAAAAATACAGTCGACAGAAAGTAAACACTGACTCTTTAAAGTCCTTTTGAGTGTCTAGTTACTACACCTACTTCATAGTATGCTGCAAGATAAACACTCTAGAGGACTGACAGAGGTGTAATTTTTCAGGTATAATTTTGTCATTTAATGAAATCAGTCTTTATGTCTATCCCTCTGCATTAATTTTGGTTGTTTACAGTTCTTTTTTTTTTTTTAAACAGCTTTCTCAGAGAAAAATACTCCTTCAAGACTTGCACGTCCTAACAATTTACATGGGACCTTTATAACTGAAGGTCAATGTGACTGGATACAAAATACTTGGCTCAGAATTTCTTTCCTTCAATATGTCAAATGCATTACGCTATTGTCTTTTGGTCTACAACGCTAATGTACAACAGTCTGATCACAATCTGATTTTCCTCTGATAAGACATGTGGTCTTTCTGCCTAAAAATTTCATTACTACATCAAGCAGATTAAGGCTGCAGTGTTTATCGGAATTTTATGATTTTTCTAGCTTTTATATCTTATTTCTTGTCCTTAGCCTTCTCCTTACTTGCTTTGTGGGCAAAGGAAGAGTAAATAGATACTATTTGAAATTCTGAAAGAGCATTTTCTCCCCTTTTAGTAAACATGAGCTTTAGTACAAGAACTTGGACATTATTCAGATGTACTCAAAGATTCTGGGCTCATTTCTTGGTTCTTAATTATGTTCTGGATAAGTTCAAATACAATACATTAAAATATGAACTGGGGAAACAATTGCTTTTGGAATGAGAAAGTCTTATTGGGGTAAAAGCAGAATTCAGAAATTGGAAGACAGGAAAAAATACTGAGATTTCTTTCAGTAACTAAGAATCTTTTCAAGCAAAAGTACGCTGAAAGCAGTTCCCTGGCTATTCGAAACCAAAGCCCATAATTATATGCATTCAGATTATCAATACGTAACTGAAAGATTATACTCCTTCAAGAAGTCAAGGCCCATTGTTATTTTTGTCTCCTCCTAACCATAAGAGAGCAAGGATATACCAAAGCGCACGTCAAGGTCGGACTCCACCACACGACTGTAGGCGTCTTCCCAAGCAGATGTTATATCTCACAAAAAAATGAAGAATAAATACATTGTGAATAATCCAAATTCTCAATTATTCTCAAGAAATTTTAAAAATGGGAAAAAGAACATAGTTCTTAGATTCAAAGCACTACAAATGCAGGAAGTAAAAGGTCTTCAACATATATATGGAAAACAGAACTTACTTTTGAGGCTCAATCTAAAACCCCATCTAGTTTTATAATCCAAAAGCAATGAATGCTTCCTAGTTTAATCATCACGAAAAATCCTAACTCATGTACCAACTTGTGCATGCTCCTATATGAGGCACTCGACACAGCAATTTAGATACAGTTAGTGGGCTTCAAGCTTAGGACTTATAATCTATGCCAAACAAAAAGAGTATTAAACAAATTTATGTTCTAAGAAAAGTAGTTAAATGATTACACCAAAAAATAAATCTAGCTAAACATACATGGAAGGCTGCAATGTTCTTTCATTAAGTTCTTGTGACATTCTTCCGACAAATCATCTTCTCCAAAAAAGGACACAACACTATCTTCCAAACCACTTGCTCTTCTAGAACCCCGAAGTTGTATCATCAAGAAATGCACTCTACTTGTCTTCCCTGTGGATCTGACTGGCTTCCAAAATGCCCCTAGCCAAAAGAATGCAGCATGAGTGACTCCGTGATTTCTGAGGCTAGGTTGCAAAAGGCAACACAGCTCTCACTTTGAAAGGTGGATGTCTGCTTTTGGAACTCTGAGTCACCAGGTAAGAAATCTGACTACTCTGAGGCTGCCATGCTGTGAGGAAGCCAAGCCACATGGAGGTGTTCCAGTTGGCAGTTCCAGTCTTCCAATCCTCTGTCCCAGCGGCCAGATACATGAGTAAGCAAGCTTCCAGATGATTCCAGGCCCCAGCCCATCGAGTTACTTCAAGCCTTTGAGATGTCTCAGCTGAAGCCACAGACATCATGAGGCAGAGGCAAACCATACTAGTTTTGCCCTTTCTAAATTCCTGATCCACAAAATCATAAACGAAATTAAAAGTTGGCATAAGGCTGCCAATAGTAACCAGACAGTCACTATTCTGCTCGCCACAACAGCTATGTAAAACCTCCCTATTCTGCAAGAAAGATGTGACCTCAACCTCTCCGAGACTACTATCTCCAAAATTCAATAGTCCTTCAGAAAATAAAAATCAGGGGCACCCAGCTGGCTCAGTTAGAAAAACATGCGACTCTTGATCTCGGGGTTGTGAGTTTGAGCCCCATGCTGGGTGTAGAGATTACTTAAAAGTAAAATCTTTTTAAAAAATCAGTATCAAAATCACAACGAGATTCTACTTCAGTACCACCAGCACGGCAAAGAAAGGCTAAGTACTGGCAAGGATATGGAAAACCATACACTACTGGTGGGAATACAGAGCGATGAGCAGCTTCTTCAGAAAGAGTCTGGCAACTCCTCAAGATACTTCACATGGAGTTACAATATGACCCAACAACAATTCCACTCCTAGGCATACCCAAGAAAATGAAAACAGGCCCCCTTCAACACTCATATACAAATACACACACACACACACACACACACACACACACACACAGAGTAGCATATTAATAGTCAAATTAGAAACCAAATGTAAATCAACTGAAAGACAAACAAAATGTAATATATCTCAACCACAGAATATTACAGTATAAAAAGGTATAAGGTAATAACACATGCTACAACATGGATCAAAGTTAAAAAGATGCTGAGTACACCAGCTAAAAAAGACTACATACTGTAGGACTCTATTTACATGAAATGTCCAGAATAAGCAAATTCATAGAGAAAGAAAGCAGATTAGTGGTTGCCAAGGACTAGGAAGAAGTGGGATGAGGACTGACTGCTAATGAACATGTTTCTTTTTTGGGGTGATGAAAATGTTCTGGAATTAGACAGTGCTAATAGTTGCCCAATCTGTAAATATACTGAAAACCAATGAATTGTAGCCTTTAGAGTGGCTAATTTTATGTAAGTATTCCCCCATTTCCCGTAGTTTCAGTTAGCATGGTCAGCTGCATTCTGGAAGCAGGTGATCTCCTCCTGGCCTATCACCAGAAGGTCAACAATAGCCTAACACGAGGTCACAATGTCTACATCACTTCCCTCACTTCATCTCATCTAGCAGGCATTTGTTTAAAAGAGATTTTTTTTATTTATTTGACAGAGAAAGACAGCACAAGCAGGGGGAGAAGGAGAGGGAGAAGCAGACTCCCACTGAGCAGGGAGCCTGACACGGGGCTCGACGCCAGGACCCCGGGATCATGACCGGAGCCGGAGGCAGACGCTTAACCGACTGAGCCACCCAGGCGTTTTGTCATCTCACATCACCACAAAAACAAGAAGGGTGAGTACAGAACAGTAAGACATCCTGAGAGAGAGAGAGAGACCACATAACTTTTATTATGATATATTATTATAATTGTTCTATTTTATTATTGTTGTTAATCTCTTCACTGTGCCTAATTTATTTATAACTTAAATTTCATCAAAAGCACGTATGTATAGGCAGAAACCCGTATCTCTGGGGTTTGCTACTACGTGCAGCTTCAGGCATTCAGGGCGGTACTGGAACGTCACTGTAGTGGACTGGGGTGGGGGAGCTATCGTAATCCATACAGAAAACTGCATGAGGAAAAAAAAACAAACAGCAAGTTTTCAAGTACTGCTAGTCAATACAAAACAGAAAAAAGAAAAAAAAAACAAACCTTCGACAAAATCTAAAACTTCTTTACTTCATTTCAATCTTCAATTCTAGGTTGAAACAGGATCCAGTACAGATAAGTACGAAAACCATTGTACCCAATCCATTCTACAATCCAGAATATCAGTGCTAAGAAGAGCGGGATCTGGGTAAGAACTCTTAAGAATACAGTTCTTTTTTATACAAGCCTCAAGAGAGAAATAAAAAATACAGGCAACTCTATTGTAAACTTCGAAGTTGCTAAGAGATGAGACTGTAATCGGTCCCATTACAAAAAGGAAATAATTATGGGACATGATAGAAGTGTTTATCTAACACCAAGGTGGCAATCATAGTACAATATATCAATGCATCAAATCAACGCCTTAATGACACAATGTACATCTACATTTACAAAATGTCGTATGTCAATTATATCTTAGTAAAAATAAATTTGAAAAAAGAGAAAAATTATTTTAAAACTTGTCTTATTACTAGGTTCTATTTGTAAATGTTTTTAAAATCCTAATTTAGGTCAATCAATTATTTTAAAACGTGTCTTATTACTAGGTTCTATTTGTAAATGTTTTTAAAATCCNGAAAAATTATTTTAAAACTTGTCTTATTACTAGGTTCTATTTGTAAATGTTTTTAAAATCTTAATTTAGGTCAATCAATTATTTTAAAACGTGTCTTATTACTAGGTTCTATTTGTAAATGTTTTTAAAATCCTAATTTAGGTCAATCAATTTAGGTCAATCAAACATGCTTGGGGCCCACCAAGAGAATTGGTAGACAGCCCCAAAGAGCCAGAGTGTTTCAGTTTTGGCTAAAGAAGGCAGGTCAAGGAAGTTATGTTCCAGGGAGTTGATAAGGGGACTGGGAAAGGATGGGACAGAGATGCGAGCCTTCACACAGACTCAGTCCAGCCTCCTGGGGCCCGTGGTGCAGGCCAGCAGGGAGAGGGCCGTGGCAAGGCCGCAGGAGGCATCTGCACAAAGGGCATGGGGAGGTGTGAAGCAAGGCGGCGCAGGCAGTGCTTGCAGACCCCTGCTGGACGAAGCGGAAGCAGAGGAGGCATTTGGGCTGGGACAGCCCCGGCAGTGTGGCCAAAAGCAATCTCTCAGCGGGTACCGGCAGCACCCGGGGCAGCGAAGAGCAGGGAGGAAGCCCACGGCAGACAGCACCTGGTGGCTCTGGCCCAGATGCCGTGCCACCCACCTCTGAGGATGTGCAGACTCAAAAAAGGGCCAACGATGCCAGGGACTGACAGGAACCACGGACATTTACAAGGCAATTAAGACCTTTCTACCCCCCAAAAATGGAAAATTCCAGTTACACAACTGAATACATACAGGAATTTTTCGCTGAGACTAACAGAGCTGCTGTCTGCTCAGTTCCTCAATCTGCTCCATGTCAAGCTGAATCCGAATCTCTGGCTGCTCTCCGACCTCCCTGTCTGCTCTGTTCCTCTCAACTTGTTCTTTCTCCTCCTGTATTCCACTGGATCTCCCGAAGGCCTGTCAGTGAACAGCCTTTCTGCAACTTTTTTATTCACTTAACACCTCTGACAGGATTTGTTTTCCTATCAAATCTGTAGTGCCTGTGTAACGTCTGGGAATGGTCCACAAGAACACCTCCACTTCTCACAGAACTGCAGAGCTGAGGCATCCCAAAGACCTCACCGCGGACACCAGCTCAAGTGTGCAGATCCACACACAAGCCCAGCTTCAACAGCTGATCATCTGTAAGAAGAACTCACAGAACTCCCCCAAAGGCCGCTATTCTCATGAGTACGTTTTACTACAAACATAAGGGCAACGGATTACAGGCAATGAAGGGAAGAGACGTAGGGGCAGGATCGAGAAGGGTCCCAAATACAGAGCATCCAGGTGTCCTCTTTCCGTGGAGTTAAATCAAGACTTGGACACTTAGGGGCGCCTGGGTGGCACAGCGGTTAAGCGTCTGCCTTCGGCTCAGGGCGTGATCCCGGCGTTATGGGATCGAGCCCCACATCAGGCTCCTCCGCTATGAGCCTGCTTCTTCCTCTCCCACTCCCCCTGCTTGTGTTCCCTCTCTCGCTGGNCTGTCTCTATCTCTGTCAAATAAATAAATAAAACCTTACAAAAAAATAAATGCAATAATCCCTCTTTAAAAAAAAAAAAAAAAAGACTTGGACACTTAACCAACAGAGGCACCCAGGCACCCCTGGGCAGTGTTAAATTCTTTACTACACCATTTGCTAGCTGTTCTTCTGAGCCCCAGATTCCTATTTCTAGCTGTCTTTTTGATATCTACACCAGTTTCTTTAAACTAAATGAATAAAGTCAAACTCAAAATTTCCCCAGACCAACTGTGATTTCCCTGTTCCTGTTAATAGTGCCAAATCCACTTCTTTCCAATAAGGAATTGAGGCAGTTCATAAAACCACAATAAAAGATACAAAATTAGAAGGAAATTGGGGCAAAGAAAAATTAGCCCAGAAAAAAATAAAATAGAATAATGCTGCAGTGAAGTTAGGACACAGAATGCAATGCTGGAAATTCTTGCTCACTTGTTAAACAGGAGGGCTGTACATTTGGCTCTGAGTTCTTTAATAGCCAAATAACATCCTAAACAAAGAAGAAATGGCAAGTAGATTCAAAATTCACAGTTAAAAAAAATGATGCCCAGAATGCACTGCTCTTCTTCCAGTCACCCCACAGCTCAAGACCTGGAAGGTTTTCATCGCTGTCCTCTATATTCGGTCTTTTGACAAAGACAGAGATGCTTCCTCCATGATGCTGCTTGCTTTTTTGACCTCTCCATTGTACGTACCTTCTCTCTCTAATCATTCAAGATTTACAAATTAATCTTTCTTAACTACAGCCATTCCCTGTTCAAAATCTACGACGGTTCCTAAGTTTTTCTTTTTTAAACATTTTTTTCTATTTACAAAGAAGTGTACACTTAGTACAGAAAATCAAGAAAAATTCAGACAAAGAGGTAACACACACACACACACACAACTAGAAATCCTATAACCCACATATAGCTAGGTACGGCAACCATTTTTAAAACTGAGGTAAAATTGGGATGTCTGGGTGGCTCAGTCAGTTAAGCATCTGCCTTCGGCTTGGGTCATGATCCCAGGGTACTGGGATCAAGTCCCAGATCAGGCTCCTTGTTCAGTGAGGGGCATGCTTCTCCCTCTGCCCGCTACTCCCCCGCTTGTGCTCTCTCTCTCTCTCATCCTCTCTGACAAATAAATAAATAAATGTAAAATTTACTTACAATGGAAGTCAAACATCTTATGTACACAATTCCCTGATATTTGACAAACGTTTACACCCTAATCAATATAAAGAATATTTCTTCAAAACCTCACGAAACTTACGTTTGCTCTCTCAGTCACATTCTTTGTCAGCTATCCATGTAACCAATATTTTCCCCTAGTCTGAGGCTGGTCTTTTCATTTTTACAAGTACCTTTTAATCTGCAAATATTTTTTATTTTGATGAAATCAAATTTATTAATTTTTATTTTGTAGTTAATACTTCCTGCATACTAAGAAGTCTTCCCTTACTGCAAGTTTGTGAAGATATCCTACTTTTTTTCTTTTTATAAGCTTTATACTTTTAGCTTTACATTTAAATCTATGATCCATCACAACCTGTAAAGAGAGCTAAAAAATATCTACATATTTACTGTAAGATCAGAAACAATAAACGATGTCCACTCTTACCACTTCTATTCAACCTTAGGCAGGGAACAAGGAAGCAAGAAAGAGAAATAAAATGCATAAAGAATGCTGAGGAAAACAAGTATCTGCATGATACTTGTGATAACGATAAATGACCCGTGCGCAGAAAATCCCAAGAAATCTACATACGCACACGAACTATTCTGTGTTCCTTCAAGTTTTGTTTTCAATATACATTAGTAACTGGTGCTTTAACTTACTTCACGTACAAATTTCTTATCCTCATCTTTGTCCTCTACACAATGCTCCCAAACTCCTCTTCAACCTAATCTACGCATCAGCGTTCAGCTTGCCATGGGGCCTCAGCGCTTCCCAGAAACGCCAGTCCCAGCCTCCAGGGCTGAGTCAGAGAAAGTGTCTTGTCACAATTGTGTCCAATAATTCTCCAGCGGTAAGGCCCCCTTTACATTTTCTAGGAAGTCTTTTACCTCTAACCAAATACGTCAAACCTCTAAAAGCTCTCACCAATCTTTTTTTCCCTTTCTTAACCACACAATAAAGGTGAAAAAGGCTATTTAAGTAGCTTCTCGATGTGGTCTCCTTAATCACTATATAACAAGCCACACATTACTCTACTAGATGCCAGGGATGGACTGCGAAGGCAAGGCCGGCAGAAGGCTCTGGTGCTGACTGGCTTCTGTTTACACTAGCAGCAAAGTCACGAGACCACGAACTCCTGGAGAGTGGGGGGCTGGTTTCCAATTCACCTTTATAGCCCTGAAGTAGAACACTTCACACAGAGTACGGCTCAAAGAATGGAACCGTCATGCTAACGCTTAGTGATCGATAACCCTCGTCAGCGGCAATCTGCAGCATCAGCAGGCCTATCAGGTGTCAGAATCTCCTCAGTCCCCACGAAAGAAATGTAATGAGGATTTCTGTAATTAACTCAGGAGCCTCTCTTACTTTGCTCACATAGATAAGCAGAGTTTCTTTTTAAGGTTTCAGGTAAACCAAACTAAACCAAATAATTTTTAAAACATATGCAAAATGGTAAGATTAAGTATGTGCACAGCATTGGTGGTTTTAAGGAAAATAACCGAGTGAATAAAGGTGATCTTTTTTATACCCCCCCCACCAAAAAGGAAAAAAGCAAACTAAAGACTACACTTCTATAAAATATAAGCTGTACGACGTTGGTTTCTAAGGCAACCCTATGTAAGGTGTACTGCTTTCTTATTTTGAGAAAAGCTGAAGCTATAATAGTCCCAAGGCATAGATGTAGAGAGAGACAAGGACAATGAGAACGAATAACCACCAACATTAAATTTTTAGAGTTATTAAAGTTCACCCAGTCTAAACTGTTCATAGATGGAAAGACCATTTGTGTGTAAGAAAGTCATCAGACATTTTTCTAGTGAGTATTTATATTGTTTATCCTGTTTTGAAGAAAATATTCCTAAGTTTCAAAAGAAACAAACTGGATGCCACTCAAACGAGGATAATAAGTAAGACCTCTGGAGCATTACGGATAATTTTAAAAAGATCTAGGGAAGAAATGAAAGATCTGTATTCTGACTCATGGCCCCTTCACGACATGTCAACCTCCTCACTCTTGACATGCCTTCTGAGACACACAGGAAACATCAGTGCCGTTTGTCCCTTAGCTGTAACTAAACACTAGAGACAATTCCTTCATCCAACCAAAAATATTTATTGCACTGTGGAGAGTACAAATGCAGTGGGGTTGACAGAATACACGGCCCTTGACCACAGGGAATCTTCCAGGCTGAGGAGGAGATCACAAATGAACACAAAAAGAAATGTGTAATTACCCACCCTGGTGACTGCTGGGGAGTGGGAGGTCGTGGTAGCTGCTGTTGTGAGGGGCAGAGGGAGGGGCCTAATGAAGATGTGACTAAGGGTTCAAAGAAGGCCTTTCTGAGGAAATGATGCATGCTCACCAAGTCAGACCACAAGTGTTGAAATTGATGTCTCCAGAAACAATATAGGTGATGAAACTGTACAAGGTACCAACTTACTGAAGAATGATTTAGGGGAGCCAACAAAACCAGGTTCCTACTGTCACCACTGACCAGTCCTTGTGGCAAATATGTGCTGAGGGTTGGAAAAACGTTTAGACACAAGGTAGTTCGAAGCAGTTAACGCCCCTTCCACAGCGCCTCAGTCACCTCCAATGAGTGAACGGAAGCCCCCTCTTTGTGCTGGCTTTGGAGTTCAGACGCATGCACATACCTTAGCCAAGCCTGACGAGGCTCTGAAACACGTGGGTGTCCGGGTCGGCCTCGCTGGGATCCCAGGTCAGGAGTTCCAGCCCAGCCCAGGAGCGGCCAGCAGGCACCCCTGGTCATTCTGAGACAGGCGGTGCCGAGTCACACTCTGAAGACTCACCTAGCACTGCAATCTCCCCACAAGACAAGGTTCTACTCTGGAGAAGAGGCTTTATGCTCAAACTCACGAACCGCGTGCACATTGCGCAAAGGCCTCCCGGAAGTGTCTGCTCATTGGCTCACCCTGTGCCTGACCTTTGTTATCTCCCAGGCTTGGAAGTAGGAATCTGATCAAACTGCCCAGTCTCACCCGAGACAACTGACCAGAGGTGACATCACAATGAGACAGGGAGAGAGGGGCCATGTGACACAGCTCTCTCTCCAGAGGCCAGGGCAACAAGCCCGGCATGGTGAGGCAGCAAAGACCCCACGGGGGCCACACGAAGGGGACCAGCATGAAAGCACAGGTGGGAACAAACCTGGGAGGAGAATGAAGGAACAAGGACAGGACAGAAGAAAATAAAATTCACATTTCTTTTTTTTTTTTTTTTTAAGATTTTATTTATTTATTCAACAGAGATAGAGACAGCCAGCGAGAGAGGGAACACAAGCAGGGGGAGTGGGAGAAAGAAGCAGGCTCATAGCGGAAGAGCCTGATGTGGGGCTCGATCCCATAACGCCAGGATCACGCCCTGAGCCGAAGACAGACGCTTAACCGCCGTGCCACCCAGGCGCCCCAAAATTCACATTTCTTAAGCACCTTTTACGTACCAGGGAATATGGCACACACTTCGTTTATCTGTTACATTTTCATCCTTATAAAATCTTACGTGGTACAATGTGGTTGTATATTATACCACACAGAGAGAGATCGTCTATCACAGATGAAGGAGCTGACACCTGGAGGGAAAGGAGCTTGTCTGAGGACACAGAACTGGGAAGCCGGATTTTGATCCCAGGACTCAGACACCAAAGTCCATAGTCCTCCTGGGTCTGGTGGGAGAATGAAAAGTAAGATGAGTGGGAACAAGCTGGCTATGAAGAAAGAGAATGCACAGCCAAGTAGAAAGGAGCAATGAAGAATGCTTTAGCAATATTAGAACTTTAAATAGTGGCCTTTGTGCTCAAGTGGCTGAGGTTTCCTATGTTTTCAAAAGGGGAAAGACTTGTTAAGAGATAAAAAGGAACCAGGAGGGCAGAGACCCAGAGGCTTACCACAGCTCTTGTGGGGTGCTAAGAGTCCAGGTGACTCTGCTCACTCGGCCCTCAACGTACCTGTTTCCTAAGGTGAACAAATACTTCTTTTGTGAAGAGATAAAACAGGTAGTGTGTTTCGTTGTTGGTGTTTTATTTTACTTTGCGGATACTAAGATGTGGTTGGAAGGGCAGAGGTTCTCTAGGAATGGAGTCAAGGAAAACAGAAGGGACAGAAGACAGACAAGACACCTCCCCACACTAAGTAAAACCCACCCCTAACCTGCAAAAGCCATCCCTCCCTATCCCCCTGCCCGAACAACTCAGTCATGAGACAGGGTGGGGCAACGAAGGCTATCTGAGCACAGGCTAGGTAAGAGCAAAGGGGAGAGATGCCCTTCACCGCAGTGACAGTGACTGGTGATTCATCACGTACAAGGAAATTAATCAAATAATTAAATGTAATGAGGATAATGAGAGCCTAGCCTCTTACTGTCCAAGAAAGAAAGAAAGAAATCCAGAAATCCGGAAAGGGAGAAAACTGGGCTGAATGCCCTGGTATTAGAGATATCTGATTAAATTCACGTATTTTAATATTATGCAGAAGTGAAAATAGAAATAAGCATAAATACATAAACATAAAAGGTGTGTGTATCCCTAACCCTATGCTAAGAGATCTACAACAAGCACTGACACCCAAACAATGATAATCACATCCAATGCCCAGATCTTGTTTTCTAAAAATCCTGTCCCCCACTAAAAGGAACCAGGGATCCTTGCAGAAAAGAGTGGATTCCAGGGTGGAGTAGGGAAAATACAAGATAAGCCTGGAACAATTTACTGTACTTGAACGTAAGTAAGTGCTCAAAGAATGACAAGGACATCTAGAAAGGCCAAAGAATCAACCTGAAGGAACTCCTAATGGCCAAACGTGGGATAAGCCAAGCATCAAAACAAATAAGGAGAGGAACTGATTAGAACTCACTGAATAAAAAGGAAATTCGTGAATGAGTCCATCTGAGATAGCTAGAAAGACAAGACAGGGACATGGATGGAAGGGATGGGTGGGAGACAGGAAGAGAAACACAGGAGAGAGAGAAGGAAATACATTCACTGACAAGGGGATACTGAGAGTCTCAAAGAAGTAGCTCTCAACAGACTAATTATTTATTACCAGGGGGAAAAGACTAACTTCACAGTACAGATTATCTGGCAGACACCATCCCAAACAAAGTGACTGACACCAACTGTAATGGTATAAACAAAACCAGGCACTACCTGATAAAATAATGTGCCAAGAGAACATTTCTCACAGAGCAACACTTTTTTGTTTTTTGGGTTTTTTTGAAAATTTTATTCATTTACTGGACAGAGCGAGAGAACACAAGCAGGGAGAGCAGCAGAGGGAGAGGGAGAAGCAGGCTCCCCGCTGAGCAGGGAGTCCTCCGCTCTATCCCAGGACCCCGGGAGCGTGGCCCAAGCCGAAGACAGACGCCTAACTGACTGAGCCACCCAGGCGCCCCACAACACTTTTTGATTTTCCAAATTAAGAAACGTGGGGCAGGGGGACACCTGGCTGGCTTAGTCGGGAGAACATGCCACTCTTATTCTCAGGGTTATGAGTTAAGAGTCCCACCTTGGGGATAGAAATTACTTTAAAAAAACAAACAAAATCTACAAAATAGAACAGTTTACCAAATTAAGAAACATTATACAAAATAATTGGCCTACAATCTTCAAAAATGTCAAAGTCATGAAAGACAAGAAAAGACTAAGGAACTGTTCCAGATTAAAGAAAGAAGTGTTAACAAAGAAAAAAGCAAGCCCAACAAGTCATCTGACCCCCAACATGACAAACCAAGACTTAATTATAGTTTCAACCTACCCCAGGAATGTGACCTTTTAAAAGTCAACCAGAAGTTTCCTGATAAGCACAAGTGAGGTAATCTCCACGATAAAAATCCTGCCCCTCTCTCCCCCCTCAAAGAAAGATGTCCTGGCATGAAATAATCCTTTCTGTTGCTAGTAACTCCAAGCCTCACTCTCTTTCCCAAAGAAAGCTCTCATTTTTCACAACTCCGAGGAGCGTCTCCACTTGCTGGATACAGACGTTGTCTGATTCATGAAATGCTTAATATAAATAAAGCCAATTAGATCTCCAAATCTTCTCGGTTGAATTTTGTTTTTTAACACAAGAAAACAAAACGTAACATGATTCTAAGAAGGACTGGTCTCATATTAAGGACAATGTTGGCAACTGGCAAAACCTTGAATGGAGTCTGAGGAAAGAATGGCAGAACTATTACAATGTTAACTTCTTGATCTTGATGGTTGCATTGTACTTACAAAGAAGAATGTACCTGATTGTGGGCAAAATATACTAAATAACTCAGGAGTGAATAAGTGACATGTTGGAAACTTAAACTCTGTTCATGGCTGGAGGGTGGGAGTGGGGCACAGCTCTTGTCCCAGACATTCCCATTCAGTTCCAGACTCCCTGAATGCATTTATATCGGTTACCTTAGACAAAGGGTTCTGATCTATATACAAAATTCACAAAGCATCTGTTACGTGTAATGCTGACTAGAAGCACAAGTGACTTACCAAAGTCAGGGAGAGAGATTGAGAGAGAGAGAGAACGAACCTCGTATATCTCACATGTTTTAGTGAGGCTGACTTCAATACTCTAAGACGTTTAGAGTTCAGTAAATGTTACCTAAAATCAGCCCTGACTGTGAAATCCTTCATTCACAGCCTTGTATTTCGGTCTGAGGTGTCCACTGTGCGGATCTACAAGATGATAAAGGGATAAATTAGAGTTCTGGTTACATCTCCTAACCCACATACTGAAGAGCCAGATGTGAGGCCAAGGGTTCTCATTCCAGCATGGTGGAGTCCGTGTGCTAAAAAGAAATGTTCCTACAGAACCACCCTAATGCTTTGGCCTCACAGCAGTAAAATCAAAAGACAACTGTCCGCATCTCCTTTTCAAACAACTTCATTTCTGAACCAAGAAATGCAGAGTAAGAGGGAGGATATAAAACCTCTTCTTTTCACCTTTCCACGGACTGTTATATTCCATATTAGATGGCAAAGACCTCTGGGGTCATAATCACTCCTCATAAAAATGCTGAAGATCTACATTCCTTTTTCTAAAGAAAACAGATTCCATGTGTAGAAACCCATACCTATGGAACAATAAGGTTAGAGTGGAAGATTAGTTCTTAAACTTTTACAGCAGAACATAGTTTTCTCTTCCTCTTAATAGGTAACTAGAGAGTACAATGTACCATAACCAACAACACGAATGGCCTGCGTCACTAGGTAAATTCATCCAGACACTCCAGAGCCAGGGATTCATTAATGCTGTATGGCCTGAACAGGCATCCATCTTCTGCCATCTGTCATTACTCTGTACAGAATCTGATTTACATTTAACCTAATCTGTAGCAAATCAGTGTTTCATCAAATGTTCAGAAGCTCAGACTACCAGACCGTGATAATTTTCTACCAGAGAGAGTGAAACTCCAGATGAGTAAGTTAAGTAAAAAGAGGAGTCAAACAGACACAGCAACTTCCCTTTCTCCTGCATTCTCAGAGTCCAGTCTACACCAAGTACAGAGTCTGGACCACGTTGTTCTCAAAATTCATCACACAACATGCTTGCCTTTTAGGAGTTTAACTCTGTGTTCCTGATCTTTAGGAAGCATCAATACAGGAACACTTCGCTTGAGTAATTTTTTTTTTTAAAAGATTTTATTTATTTGCCAGAGACAGAGAGAGAGAGAACTCACGAGGGCACAAGCAGGGGGAGTGGCAGGCAGAGGGAGAAGCAGGCTCCCTGCTGAGCAAGAAGCCAGATGCGAGACTCAATCCCTAGGACCCCGGGATCATGACCTGAGCCAATGGCAGACACTTAACCGACTGAGCCACCCAGGCGCCCCTCACTTAAGTAATTTCTGTGTCTTCCGTGAAGTCACAGCTAAAAACCTAACCCACTGTGTCACACAATGGCAGAACCCACAGAAGGTCTTTTTCGTTAAGCACAATGCCAGGAAAAAGCCTGTTTCTGTAAACAAATGAGCAGGCTCTCTTTCCATGGACAATGAGTACTATGTAATTCAATGCTGCACAGAGAAAGGGCTAGTTCCTTGTTGGTCTCAGCAGCCTGAAAACTTAAAGTCAAATGTCTTGCACACCAGTTAAACTGGTTCCCCTCAGGAGCCTAGTAACTTCAAGTCTCTAGGCTCTCCTTAGATGGCTTATCGTGTTTTTATCTTTAATTGTTGTTTAATACTATGTTTAATTCTATTAGTAGATTTAAATCCTCTGGAAAGTACTCAGAGTATGTATGTACATATGTATGTATTTTCTACCTCTTATAGTTTTTCCTTCTGGTATCGCTTACATTTTTGGGTAGCATTCTATATTTAATGACCTAGAACTTTAAAATGATACTGACACTAAGAGGTCAGTAAGGACCAAGCGATCTGCATCAGTAGCTCCCCTGACAAACGCCTGTGGCCCAGAGGCAGCAAGGCGTCACCTTTGCAGTAGTCGGCAGGGTCCTCCTGCTCCTCATCGTCAGATCCGAGGATCTCCTCCTCTGGCTCCGGGGGCGTGGGGTCCGGCAGAGGCGGCGGGGGCGGCGGAGGCGGCGGCGGAGGCACTAAGGGAGCTTTCTGCTGAGGCTCCGGCCTGAAACAGTGGAAGGAAAATTCCTATTTACTCAGAAGTCAGTCTTGCAGTATGGACACACATGAGAGTTTCTTAACGTAAGAGAAAAATAAAACTTGAAACACACTAAGAAGAAATGTTGATTAATGTCACTTTGTCACTTTAGCTGAATTCAAGTAATGTTTCAACATACCGGTCAGGAGGAAAAATTATACTTTGCAGACACATTTTCACTCAGAGATTCAGTATTTCTTAAATCCTGACAAGATTATGAAATATAAGTGAAACAGAAAGAGCATTCACCCTGCCCCCCCCATGAAACACAGCCTTATTAGTTAGAACACATCCCACAGAGATTATAAAAAGACAGATGAAAGCAGCCCTGAACTTAAAAAAGGACTTATTTTCCATTATTTTAAAACTAAATCCTATAAAAATAGTAAGAATGTATGATTCCTAAAAGCTGACTAATATATGCTACAGCTGATGTACAGTTATTTTCATTAAGGAATTCACTTATCTATCAACCTGGCTTATCAAGAACACTGTCCCCAAACTGGAAATTAAAGAAAACACCCACTGTCAGTCAAACACAGATACAGTCCATACATTAATGCCAGGTTTGCAAGGTTTGCAAAATGGTCATTTCTAATTGTCACATAACAGCTCAATGATGATTAAGCATGCTCTTTTTACAAAAGATAAGAAAAGCTGTAATGCAAAAATAAAAATTTCTTTAAGCTTGAGAGATTACAGATATAAACCTTTCATGCACCTAGAAACTCAAGAGCATACTGAATACATTTGCTTAAGTAAGTAAAGCGTTCATAATGCAATTCTATAAAGTCAAGCTTTCACTTACTATAAAATTTAACTGCTATTTCTAACCATGTTCTTCTGGGGAAACTTGAACCTAAGGTCACAACGTAGGCGCTAGAAGCACATCTCTCCCTCAAGCTAAGACAAGCTGCCCTGGCAATGGGCAACCACTGCTCTCGCTGAGCTGGCCAGAGCTGTGTGGGTAGGAAATGGGGAGGTACAGACACCCGCAGAAGCTAACTCTATGTTCCCCAGAGAGAGTTCAGTAGGTGAGCAGGGAGTCTCTAGTCTGAGGAGCGAGGGGAATCCCACAAGCACTAATGTGGTAGACAAATGCTCTTGTTTTTGGCCTGCCCAGTATTCATGTTCCCTTCTAAAAGCACCCTTTGAGACACTGCTGCTCTCTGCACAATGGAAGGCTGGCTCGAGATCCGCTCTCCTCACGTGGTACAGCTGAGGCCACAGACAGCCACGGCTCACTCAAGAGCCCTGGTGCCTTCAGGTCAGCGGTCACGGGGGGGGGGGGGGGGGANGGGGGGGGGGGCAAGTTCATCCGCAGCGGCTCGTGAGAGGCAGAGCCAGCAGAACTGTCCTGATCGCTGCCCCTTTCTAAGCCGGACCTCTAAATTCTTGCCACATCTAAGATCTCCCAAATAGCATTTACTGTATTGCCTTTAGCCTAAGTTAGCTACAGTTCATTTATGTGGTCGCCTCCAAAACTCAAACTGCCACAAGCAACGAAGGGGGGCAGGGATGAAAGGCAGCGAAACGCCAGCAGTCATGAGGAAGTGGTAGAGATCCCTGAAGGCCAACACCGGCAAGAAAGGACCACCTTTGGCAGAACAACTAATGAATGCTTATGAGCTGTAAATGACTTGCACTGATTTCTACTTGCTTGAATTTATGAAGACTCAAAGTTACAGCCCTCGGGGTGACAAACCTTAGGAGCGTGGTGGTGATCATATTCCAAGTTAACCACTGCTCATGATGGAGCGCTGGAAGGGAAGAGTCACAACCGAACACCCACATCACTACCAGAATACGTCCAAAAATACATCCAACAGACCTTATGCAAGTGGGATCATCTTTCTGGCAGCCTTGCAAATGCTCCTTCTCTTTTTAACATACGTGCTCTGCCTGCAAGTAGAATGGTACCGGACCAAAGAGAGGTCCGAGGAAGGGGAGGCAGGAGAGGGCTGCACCCGTCTCACGGCTTCTCCAGAGCGAAGGGAAGGTTAGCAAGATGCACGGTCTTAGGTGACCCATTCAGCCTTCGGGGCTGTGAGCAAAATCTACCCCGCTGATCAATATGCTCAATCAGAAATGCTTTGAAAATTAGCTATTTCTTCCTTAGAAATTTTATACGAATAAACGAGGAGATTCTTCAAATTTAAAAGAAAACGTGCTCTACTCCCTATAGAAACTGTGGAACAACTAATGAAAAGAACAGAACTGGAGGACCTTGTTCTACCAGTGCCGGGCACCACTGTGCTCTGCACGTCTTACATCTGGGCCAGGTAATTCGCTGGAGCAGGGGCTGTTTAGTGCTCTGTAGGATGTTATCAGTAGCCCTGGCCTCAAGCCACTAATGTCAGTAACATCCCATCCCCCACCCCCAGCTGTGACCATCAAAACTAAGTCCAGACCTCAACAGCTCCCCTGGGGACAAAGTCATGCCCATTTGAGATCCACTGCTCTCACAGTATTTTCTGTATTTAGCTTCATCTCTATGAAGTAGATTGTCTGTGATAAGGGAAAAGAAATTCTAATTTTCATGGGCCCATTTGCTCTCCTTTGACAGACTCAAATATCTGCATCACAATGTGTTTCTTTTAATTATTCTTTATCCATTTGGTGAGCTGCCCACATTGCTTGACAAAACTCTCAGACTCTCTGGTCTCAATGAAAAGGCACACCGCCCATCCCTCCAGTGAGGACCACACTGAACAGGCAGGCAGAGAGCTTCCCCAAAGCCCATCAGTTCTCTCAGGTTAAAGGGATGAGTCAGGTACCTTGAAGTATAAAGGAAGTTGAGTAATGCTGAGGTAATATTTCAACTGGCTATCATATCACAGCATCTAGGACTATGTTGTCTAATCAGTAGCTGCTGGCCACATGCGGGTACTTGAAATGTGACTACTCCAAATCAAGATAAGTGTAAAAATACATACTGGATTTCCAAGATTTCATCCAAAAAATGTAAAATATTTTACTAATAATTTTATATTTATTACATGTTAAAACAATGTTTGGGATATAATGAAATATTAAAATTAAACTCACCTGATTCTTTTTACTTTTTTTTAATGTGGGCTACTAGAACACTTTGAATTACAAATGAGGATCACATGGTATTTCTCCAGGACAGCACTACTCTAGACCCTTCAGATCACTAACACTAGAAGACAGACTCCTGGTCACCCAGTAAGTGTGGATTTTTCTTTTTCTTTTTTAATATTGTATTTATTTATTTGAGAGAAACAGAGAAAGAGAAAACAAGTGGGGGAGGGGTAGAGGGAGAAGCAGACTCATTGAGCAGGGAGCCTGATGTGGGGCTCCATCCCAGGACACTGGGATCATGACCTGAGCTGAAGGCAGACGCTTAACTGAATGAGCCGCCCAGGAGCCCTGTGATTTTTTCCTAAGGCTTCTCCTGGTAACCTGCCTCACATCAATTATCACCAGCTATTAAATCACTCAACTCACCATAGTAAGGCTCAGAACAATGTTACTGTCCCAATCATAGTTCTTTTGTACCCCATCCATCCTTGTTACTGCTCACCACACAGGAGAAACAGGTAAATTTGCCTTAGGGCAGCTGTATGGACGAGGCCACACCATGTTGAAGGCTGCCTTCTTCACAGCGGCTCCCCATGGCTTCGACAGTATTACAAAGCCTGGTTAAATCTCAACTATTTAACAGATCCAGAGGTAGCAGTGTGTATCACCAAATACATACTCATGAAATATATCAACAGATTTAAAAAAATATATTTTTATCAGTCCTGATGAAAACCATCAAGAAGTTATTTCTAATAAGAATTACTAGAAGCACTGAAGAAGCCGTGCAGGGAACTCAAATATTCTCACCAGGGCGCCAACACAATTAAATGGTGAAAGAACAGTCTTTCCAAAAAAATGGTACTTGGGAAAATGGTCATCTGTATGAAAAAAATGAAGCTGTAACTCTACCTCACACATACATAAATATTAATTCAAAATGAATCAAAGACTTAAATGAAGGAGCTAAACCTATAAAACTGGGAGGAAAAAAAATACAAGTAAATCTTTATCACCCTAGGCTAGGCAACATTTCTTAGATGTAACACTAAAAGCATATGCAATAAAAGAAAAAAAGATAAAGTGGACTTGATCAAAATTAAGAACTTTTGTGTTTCAAAGGGCACCATCAAAAAAGTAAAACCAGGGGCACCTGGGTGGCTCAGTGGTTAAGCATCTGCCTTTGGCTCAGGTCGCAATCCCAGGGTCCTTGGATCAAGCCCCACATTGGTCTCCCTGCTCGGTGAGTCTGCTTCTCCCCCTGCCTGCCGCTCCCCCCTGCTTGTGCTCTGTCAAATAAATAAATAAAATCTTAAAAAAAAAAAAAAAAAGGAAAAACCAGTCCACAGAATGGACGAAAATATCTGCAGATCATACAAGGTAAGGATATTGTACCTAGAATATAAAAAGAACTCAGGGCACCTGGGTGGCACACTTGGCTGAGCTAACAACTCTTGGTTTAGGCTCAGGTCATGATCTCAGGGTTGTGGCATCGAGCCCTGTATTGAGCTCCACACTTCGTGCAGAATAAGCTTGAGACACTCTCTCCTTCTGACCCTCCTCTTGTGCTCGTGTGTGTGTGCGCGCGCATGTGCTCTCTCTCAATAAATCTTAAAAATAAAATTTAAATAAAAAAATTAAAAGAACTCTTACAACTTGACAATAAAAAGACAAACCAACTTAAAAATAGGAAAAAGATTAGAACAGACATTTCCCCAAAGATGACCTGAAAACACCAAATAAGCACATGAAAAAATGTTCAACCATCACTAGTTGTTTGGGAAAGGAAAATCAAAACCACAACAAGATAACCACTTCACACCCAATAGGACGGGTATAATTTAAAGATAAACAAAGCAAAACAGACAATAACAAGTACTGTGGAGCCTAAAGAAATTAGAACCCTGAATTTATAGCACAAGTGTTACATGGCCCAGCTGCTTTGCAGTCTGGCAGTTACTAAAAAGGTTGAATTTAAAGTTATCATAAAACCGAACAATTCCACTTCCAGGTATACACCCAAAAGAAATGAAAACATATGTCCCCACAAAGTCTTGTATAAAAATATTCATAGCAGCATTATTCAAAATAGACAAAAAATGTGCATGTAATGATAAATAAAATAAAATTTGGTAATATTATTAAGCAATAAAAAGAAATGAAGTACTGACATATGCTACCACATGGGTGACCCTTGAAAACATTATGCTCAATGAAAAATCCCAAGCACCAAAGATCATGGCATAGGGTTCCATTTGACATAAACATGTCCAGACCAGGCAAATGTATAGAGAACAGAGTAAATTAGTGATTGCTGAAGGCTGGCAGTAGGGAAAAGAGAAAAGGAGGGGAGTGGGGATTAACTGTTAACAGGTGCGGAGCAACTTCAAAAAGCCGTTTTTTTAAGAAGCAAAAGTGTGCGTGCGTGGTGGGCGCACACACACACCCTACATCTTTTAATGTCCACTTTAGAAAGTACATGCCTCCAAGAAAAATTAGAGATACCTACATTTAGATTTAGAAAATCTGTACACATGGTCTCCTTCACAACTGCGCCAGCCACATTTACAGTGAAAGCTAGTATGCAGTTCTGCAAACGAATTTAAAGAACATGTTCTCATATAACATAAAGATGGCACCACCCTCAGTGACTAGAATACAAAATTTAGAAACAAAATTCCAACTAGTCCTTTATATTTTTCACAAAGAATTATGTTTATTTTGCCCTACAAAGGACACAACTAAATATTCTCATTATTCCAAACAGGATGATCAAAAAATGCAGTTTAAAAAACAAAATATTTTCGGGGGCGCCTGGGTGGCTCAGTCGGTTGAGTGACTGCCTTTGGCTCAGGTCATGATCCCAGCATCCTGGGATCAAGCCCCGCATCAGCTTCCCTGTTCAGCGGGGAATCTGCTTCTCCCTCTCCCTCTGCCTGCCACTCCCCCTGCTTGTGCTCTCTCTTTATGTCAAATAAATAAATAAAACCTTTAAAAATTTTTTTTCTTTAAATATTATAATACTAAGATGATTTTACCATGCTTATCTACCGCATATTGTATTTTTCATGTGCATTTGCTCTACCACACAAGGGAGGAAAAGCGAACGCTAGCAAAATGCGCTCATCATTGTCTCCACACTGTCATGGCAACCGGATGGGAGTCCCAACTTCCTTCCAGCTGCTATTTCTTTTGAGCAGAGAAAAGGACAAGTAAACTTCACATTTGGCAGAAAAAAGAAGTCCTTTCCTTTATTATCAACCTAAGTGGCAACTGACACTAATTTAAGAAATTAATTTGTTCATCTTTAAGCAAAATACAAAAAAAAAAAAGAAGTTCCAAATGAACTTCTCCTAGAACATTCACATAAAGTCAAATTTTGTTTTCTTTGCCCCTTATGTCTACCTCCTGATCCAAAACTCCCTCCCTCCCTCTAACTCTCCCATTCTTGATGGTAAATTGTTAGCCAGAGAAACATGCAATCTGCCATTTCTGCTTAAGGACAGAACTAATCAGTACATACTTTCTCTCAAAATTGCTTATCCAAAAAGCCTTGCTGTAACACTGGGTAAAGCCGCACAGCTAAAGAGAAAAAACCCGTAATGATTTCATGTGTTCTTCCCTAATGAAAAAACTTCCCAACTTTGTGTAAATCAAACCTGAATGTTAAGTGTCTGCTGTGGTAGGCCAACTTCTAAAACTGAGCCCCAGTGATCTTCACCCTTGCACAATTCCCTATTCCTCTGAACGTGGGTAGATCCTGTGAATAAGACACCACTCTTATTAACGATATTATGCTACATGGCAGCTCGCAGCTATGCTGGGTGGGCTTGACCTAATTATTTAAGCCTTTCAAAAGGAGAGGGTTTTCTTTGGCTGGTGACAGAAGTCAAAGAGTCGTGCTCCAGCTGGCCGAGAAGAAAGCAAACATCCATGCTGTGAACTGCCCATCAGGGCCACAGAGCGAGGAATTTCGAGCAACCTCTGGGAGGGAGCACAGTGCCCAGCCAACAGCTAGAAGGACTAATAAGGACTTCAGTGCAAGGAAATGAGTTCTGCAATGACCAATGATCTTGGAAGAGTGCTCTGAGCCCCAACAGAGAACCGCAGTCTTGGCCAACAGTTGATTTCAGTCTAGTGAGAATCCAGCCATGCTGTGCAGCCCTCATTTCTGACCTACAGAACTATGAGCTAATAAATGGGTATTGTTTTAGGCTGCTAAGTGTGTGATAATTTGTTACACAGCAATAGAAAATGAATACAACTGCCAAGTAAGTTCTCAGTAAGTAATAGAGCACTTCATGTTAATTTATCAGATT
Organism: Ailuropoda melanoleuca; assembly: GCF_002007445.2. Taxonomy (NCBI): domain Eukaryota; kingdom Metazoa; phylum Chordata; class Mammalia; order Carnivora; family Ursidae; genus Ailuropoda; species Ailuropoda melanoleuca. The sequence continues at coordinate 126,733,431 of NC_048218.1, read as the reverse complement.
TGGGCCTCAACAATGAGGTCCGGGTTTTTTAAATAATTAAAATGGCCAGAGGAATTAAGAAGCTACGTATCCTAAAATGAAAGCCAATTCTTTTTGGGGCATAGGCAGGTTAAAACAGCAAACGATGACAAAAAAACAAAAACATATGCCCCAAATTCTAAAAGAAACAATCATAAATCCAAGCCAGAACATTTAGACCTTATTTTCTAAGACTACATTGCTTTGTAGAATATGGAACATAGCCAACTAAAAGTTGTTGAAGAAGTAAATAGACCTGCCTCCCAACTTATTAACATTCTAGACAAGAAAGGAGTTAACTGTTTGATCACCTAACAACATATATATGACAGGGCTACATACTTCTTGAGCCACTGATACTGTGAATATTTTATAAAACATTAGTGGGACCTGGAAGAAATATTATTACTGAAGTGGAAAAAGACTGACAGAAAAGTTTAAGCCAGAGTTCAGAGGCATGTAAAAAGACATCCACCAATCCCACAAATAGTCAAAAAAGTGTCCACCATATCCCAGCAAAAGCTTCCCAGGAGCCCAACACTGAGGTATGCAGTCTAGCGAGGAGGGGAGAAATGCATGTTAACATGAATTCATGAACACAAGCCATGCTCTCCAGGTCCTGTCATGGAAGGGGAGATGGCAGAAACATCTACATGCTGGGAGTGATCTCAGGAGACTGACCAGAACACGGCATGGAGAGTGGGGGCAGCAGACAGGTAGAGGCCCAAGGCCCAGGACACAAGGTGACCAGAAGCACAAAGGCCTAAAAGAGCCTTTGGAGTACCGTGGCTGGAGACAGTTAAGAAGTTCTGCCATAATCAGCTCACAGAGGAATGACCCACAGCACTGTTCTAAAGAGTCTGGGCTCTATCCTTACACCAAGTAGGAGCCATGAAATGTGAGAAGTTTGCTTTCTGCCAAGAACATACGGAATTGGTATGTGGAATGGGTAGAAGGGATAAAAGCCCGAAGCAAGAAAACTAGTGAGGAGCCCAGAGAAGACAGGATAAAAACATGACCTCAGAACTTGGTAATTCAATTGTTGGAGGTAGGTCTTTGCCTCCTAGATTTCTGGTAGTAAGATAGCATTACCATTAGTTTGGATAGAGAACAGAGCCAGGAGGAGGAGGAAAGGCTTCCAGAGAAAACTTCCTTCTCTTTTAGTTCATCTCAGTTTGAGAGGCATATGGATGCCCAGCAGTGTAGGAATTGCTTGGTACATAGCATCTATAGCTAAAACAACAAAGGTCTGGGCTATAAATAGAAGCAGAGGTCATAAGCAAGCAGCTGGTAGCTACAGCCTTTTCCAGAGCACGTGAGAATGCCAAGGAAAAATGATGAATGAAAAGGCCCAGGGCAGAGCCTAGTTAGGAGCCAGAGTACAAGGTTATGAAGGCACCAGCTTATAATCCGCAGCAATGACCCAAACTATAACCACAATATAGATTCATATATTTTACACAGAGATTTTAAAGAATATGCATGTATAAAAACCTCATGTAAGCCTACCTTTTACATTAGGATGAGACATACACTAAAAAAAAAAGAAAAAGAAAAAAAGAACTAGCAAACCTAGGACCTATATGTGCTTCGATCTAAAAGCTCTGTTTGTAGGCAATAAAGTCAAATGGGTGCAGGATAAACTGCTACAAATAAAGAACTGTTTACTGAGACCTATATGTTGATGAAACTTATTATAACCACTCATGATTGCCTCACGCTGAGGAAATAATGCAACACGTACCACTTTGAACAAGGCTTCTGCAAACTTCCACAAGTTTTAAATCTAAAAGCAACTGTAATTATACAATTCAGTAGTCACTAGCTCAATTAATTAAAACTGAATAAAATTTAAAATTCAGTTCTTAATCACTCTAGCCTCATTTCAGGCACTCAACAACTACATACGGCAGGTGGCTATGGCATTAGGCACTGCAGATCCAGAATATTTCCATCACTACAGAAAGGTGTATTGGACAATACTAATATAGGCAATATTCTAACAGCATGAACTTCTTCCAGCATATCATTATTTTTAATAAATAAATAAGATCAACTAAAAGAGCTTGGAACATTTTTCTATACAGCCCACTACTAGAAGTTTGAAAAATAAGCTGTAAAATTATAAACAGGGAGTGTATATTCATTTTAAATTTGACAGATGATTCCAATATCTGAATACTCTTGGGCTCAGCACACCTCCTTACTGGAATTCATCTTACTGATACACTTACAGTGACAATGTCTGCAAACAGCCATATATTAGAACCCAAATGTGCATCAAGAGAGGACTTATTAATAACACCTGATGGGTTATGGCACACATATACAACACAACTCTGCCAGAAAGAATGAGACAATGAGATTAAGAAAAATCCATCCACAATAGCATCTAACAGAATAAAGCACTTAGGAATAAATTTAACAAAATAATGTCAAAACTTATACATTAAAAACTAAAACACATTATTGAAAGAATTCTAAAAAGACCTAAATAAACAGAAAGACATCCCATATTCATGGACTGGAGATTTAATACTGTTAAGATGACAATATGCCCCAAAATGATCTACACATTCAACACAATCCCTATCAAAATAACAGCTGCCTTATTTGCAGAAATTGACAACCCATTCCTAAAATTTATATGGAAATGCAAGGGCCCAGAACAGCCAAAACAATCTTGAAAAAGAACAAAAATTAGAAGACTCACACTTCTTGATTTCTAAACTCACTACAAAGGTACAGTAAACAAGACAGGGTGGTACGGACATAAGGATGGACATACAGATCAAGGGGAATTGAAGGTCCAGAAATAAACCCTCATATTACAATCAACGGATCTTTCAACAAGGGTAGTCTCAACAACGTGATGGGACAACTGGATATACGCATGGAAAATAAAGGCAGACTCCTAAACTCATATCATACACACAAAAATAACTCATAACAGGTCAAAGACCTAGATGTTAAGATCTAAAACTATAAAAATCTCCTAGAAAACATGTTCATCAACCACCATCAGAAAAAATGAAAATTAAAACCACAATGAGCTACCACTTCACAACCACTAGGGTAATAATCACAAGTCAATAATAATCAACAGGACAGATAACAGCATGTGATGGCAAGGATGTGCTGACATCAGAACCCTCGTACACTGCTTAGGAGAAAGGAAAATGGTGCAGACATTTTGCAAACATGTGAACAACTGCAGGCAACTTCTCAAAACGTTGAAGAGAACTACTATATGACTCAGCACCTCCACTACTAGGTATATAACAACAAAGAGAAACAGAAACATACATCAAAACAATAACCTGTATGTAAATGCTCAGTGCATCATCACTCCTAACAGCCAAAAGGAACGACAACCCCAAAGTCTGTTAACAGCAATAAAACAATTAAAAGGAATGAAGTACTTATAGAGGCTACAACGTGGATGATCTTTAAAAACATTATGGTGAACCAGAGAAGCCAGTCACTAGAGATCATAGTGAATGATTCCATTTCCATGTAATTCCCAGAACAGACAGATCAACAGCTGCTTATGGGGATGGAAGGAAATGGGGATGACTACTGAAGTGTAAGAGTTTCTTTCGAGGGTGACGAAAATGTTCTAAAATTAAGTGGTTGGTGATGCTTTCAAAACTCTATAATGAAAAACCTTTGAATTGTACATCTTCAATGGGTAAATTTTATAGCAGGTGAATTCTCTCTCAATAAAGGCATTACACAAAAATAATGAGGCAGTTCTCTGTATACTAATAGGGAGGACATGCCACTGATATACACAAAGGTGCAGAGCATTTGGATATGGCATGTACCATCTGTTTTACAGAGAGAAGCATGTGCCTGGTGTTACTATGTCTGGATGGAACAACAAGAAACTGACAGTGGAGGCTCCCTGTGGGGAAAGGAATTCACTTTTCCAAAATTCCCTATACTCCTTTCATACTTTTTCAACATATTTTTTCAATTGGTACCATGTGCACACCTATTGAAATAAATTAACTTATAAAGACAGGAAAGGAAAATAAGGAAAGAGAAACTTTCATGCCATCACATGCTGGGAAAGTAGTTCACACCTATGACACCCCATTCCCTCCAGTTCAGCTAGGGAGAATTTACTAAAGCACTGACTTAGAACCAGAGACTTAGGACAAAGGTCAAAGTCCAAATGCCGTGCAGCTTTCTGATAGAAAGGCTGTGGTCGGGTTTGAATACTTGTTACATCACTTGAAAATCCACGAGAACTGAGGGTCTCCTGCAGTCCGTGCAGGTCTTTGCTCTCAAGAAGACGCCAAAGCCGCGGCATGCTGCAAACAGGGCAACGGCCTCATTAAGGTGAACGGGCGGCCCTCGGAGATGATCGAGCCGCACATGCTCCAACACAAGCTCCTGAAACCTCTTCGCTTCTGGGCGAGGAGCCATTTGCGGCGGTGGACACGTGCCCCAGAAGTACGCAATCCACCAGTCCATCTCCAAAGCCCTGGTGGCCTATTACCAGAAACACGTGGATGAAGCTTCCAAGAAGGAGATCAAAGACATCCTCATCCAGTACGACCGGACCCTGCTGGTAGTTGAACCCCAGCGCTGCGAATCCAAAAAGTTTGGCTGTCCTGGTGCCCGTGCTCGCTGCCAGAAATCCGAGTGATAAGCCTATGGTGAGGATGAGGGTTCGTCTTTATAATAAACAATTGTCACGGGATTTAAGATTTCAAAAACAAAAAACAAAAAACTACGAGAACTCAGGCCAGTGACAAGTTCTCTGGGCCTGGAAGGAAAGTCGGAGTGTGGTGATTATTCAGAGATGATACATCTATCATCTGGTACGTGAGTGTGCATGTGGTGCGAGGCAGTCTGTAAGAGTGAGTCCTCCCCTCCCTACCCACCAACCGGGTGGTGCCAGGGAACCTGCCTCCTCAGGGCTCCCGCTGTGACCAGAAGGTGTACCCTGACCACTGCCCCTAACACTGCCAGCAGACCCGGGCCCTCTCTGTTCACCTGGGACTGTCCCAATGCAGAGGCCAGCATGAGTCCCACCTCTCAACCCCTCTGCTTCTACACCCACGTATTTCATAGTCAAGATTAGTTACAAGATTTAGCAAAGTCTCACCAGGATCTCTGTTGTTAGTGATCACATATTTCTAGAAGACAATAAGATAAAGGGACTATAGCACTTTTATAACTGTCTTTGAAGAGAATGATGTCTAACACGAATTTTAAAAATTTAGAGAGTAAGCAAATTGCTTAATAAATCTTCTCCATTAACTCACGACTTGTTCTAACTAGGTCTTTTTCGACAAGTATAAAGGTAAGCCCAGTCCTCGAAGACCTTGTGAGCTAGGGTTCCACACAATGGGCTTTACATATCAAAACTGTTCCCATATTAAAAATGACATTCCCCAGAGGGGAAAAAATTCACAACTGCTGGCACAGAATTTTGATCACCTGAAGATATACTGATCCTCTCCAATACATTCTATCTCTCTGAAACTTTATAGTTTCACTCCTCCATATTCTTAAATTTTAAATAAACAGCTTTATTTCTGAAGGCAGTCATTTCAATTAGCTCTAATACGAACCTTACTGTAGGAATTGTGTATACAGTTCTTCAAAGATATTAAAGCACATAAATATTATTCTTATAGGAGTAGCCACTCTCAGAGACGGGTGGACACCTGAAGAAGCCATCAGAAAAAAACATCTTCCAAGGAAACGAGAGATTCTGCAAGCACCAAAGCCAATCTCAGTGGAAGAGGCTCCAGAATGAAGCGAGAGTACATTAGGATTCCAACTAAGTGAACTGATATCCAACGACAGGCTCTTGGACGAGGTAAGACCAGAAGAAGTGGAATCGAGCACCTAGGATCAGCCAGCGAGAGGCACTCAGGATACCGTATCTCGTAATTCTTCAGATTAGTGTGGAAGGGGATGTCCTCCCTAAGAATTCATGATCTCATGCTTCCTTGCATGCAGAGTTAGCATCTGAATTTATCATCATACCCACCCCGTCCTGGAAACCTCCCATGCCAAGAAATTTAGAGTGCTTCTGGGTCATTGCCATCCCAGGGATCCTAGAAGAAGTAAAAACAAATCCTCTTGGGAGAAATGTACCCTCAATCAGGGCTCCTTGGGATTCGTAGTGATTGAGACTGTGGAAATGTAATTTAACAATTTTTTTTTTCCAAATCATCACTTAAACAAGGAAACAACACCCTATGAGCAAGCCAAAAGAAATAATCAATAAAAAGAAATTTCAGATACTAGTATTGTGGAATACTGAATATAAAATAAGTATGTCCATAATGTTGATAGAAATAAAGGAAATGAAGTATGAGCAGAAAAAAAAAATAAGACGACTTAAAATTCGTTGAGTTGATTAGACCACAAATAGGCTGGAAGATGGATTTGAAGAAATCACCTAGAATAGATCACAGGAAAGACAGAGAGACTGGTTAAGACCTGGAGTATCCGAGAGTGAGAGGGTCTAAACTATCTAATATTTGGGTTCCAAAAAAAGGGAGAAAATGGAGGAGAGGCACTATCAGAAGAAGTAATAGTTGAGAATTCTCTAGAATTGATAAAAAACATAACTTCGCAGATTCAGAAAGCACAAAGTATGCCAGATAAAAAGAAACCACAATAGAGTAAAACTGAAGAACACCAAAGCAAAGAGAAAAAAGTAGGAGGAAAAACAGCCAGATTTCCTACAAAGAATGACAATCACACTGTCACCAGAGCTCTCAAAAGAAAGAATGCAATTTGTCAAACAACAGTAGTGTGAGATCACTGAAATATCAGGAGCCAGTTAACTGTATTCTCAGTTGTATAATTGGCTAAAGAAAAACTATACATAAGTACACCCATGGGTTTGAGTCCTCTCTGGTACTGATACCCACTTACCGCATTCAGACTCCTCCAATCAGAGTGTGTGGCTCACTAAGACGGAGATGAGGCCCAGGAATGTGCATGTTTGGTAAGAACCGCACCCCCTCACCCCTGCCCCAGACTCTGATGCACATGGTTCAAGGGCTGCACTTTAAGAAACACCACTGCACGCACATGTCACCACCATAAACATTATATACAAGTCTTTTGTTCTAATTTTCCATATTACTTTAATGACCCTTTAAATAAAAATCATGTTCATATGCACTTTGGATATAGGTGTCAAATAAATCTTTACACAAATAATGTGCCAGTTTCATGCTCTCCAAAAGATGATCGCAGAAAAGATAAACTGTGGCTAAACAATGGAATAACCACTCAGCAATAAGACAATCAACAATAAGTACAGAAACATGAACCCAAAAGCATGTGCTAAGCAAAAAAAGTGCTAAGGGAGGAAGTCTAACACCAATGACCACCTAGCACATGACCCCATTTTAAAAAGGCAAAATGACGGTGATGGAAGGCAGATCAACTGCCAGGGGCTGGGAGTGGTTCTGGCTGCAAAGGGGAGCAAGGAAACTGATGAGTGGCCTTGAGTATCACCTCACGGTTGTGATTCTCATGACACCATGTATGTGCACATCGGTCATAACTCACTGAATTGTACATCTCAAACTGGGAAATTTTTACTTTATGTAAATTATACATTAATAAAGCTAGCTGAAAAAAAAAAAGACCATCATTGCTGCCATTGAGTTCTCCCCTGTGAAATGCCCTCAACACAAGCCCCCATCAAACTCCAGCTGGTTACAGTCCAGTGCTCTTCACTACCAAGTATAAAATAGTGCAAACCCTTTAGTCACTGACATTAACACACATGGCACTCAGTCCTGACCTTCGGCGCCTAGTGTGAGACGACCCGCCACCTTGCAAGGGCGGTATTTGACAAGGGATAAAACCAAAGCCTCGGAGTTAAACACAGAGTCTTACCTAAGGTGGAACAGAAAATTTGAAACAAAGTGGTGCTAAGACTAGCACCCATGAGAGCAAATATTACAAATGACTCTCTCTTGCATTCACAGACAACACAGTCCCATTTCAGTGCGAGTTTATCTAATAACTGAAGACTGTCCTGAAAAACATCAAACTCACAGCTCTGACAGGGCAGGGACTAAAGTACTCTACCAGACTGAGCATCTCACCAACTCAGATCAAACAGAACGCAGAGCCTGGGATATTCTCTCCCCTTCCTTCCCTGTGTCATAAATTTTGTGATTCTACCCTGCAGTTCCAAGTTCTGCTTGATTTCCCAAGTACTGAGAAGGTACACCTCATTTACATATTCAAGAAATATTTACTGAACTCTATTTTTATTGCTAAAATGAGTAAAATATGTACCTTCATTCATGCAACTAGAAGTCTAACAGATTATATCAGACAGGTATAAAATAACAACATAAAACAAGGCAGACACTGGTTTGAAGAGATTATTTCCTTAATTAACTCACAACATATTCAAGTTAGACAGTTTCCAACAATGTTGTAAGGTCCAGGGGATACAATGACAGAAAGGCTACAATGTTCTCTCTGGCCACTTGAGTCCCAAGGAATGCTTACAGAAAGGAGTGACAATTGAGGCTCCCCTATGAGGAAGAACAAGTGGTAGGGAGGGGAAAGGACTTTCAGGGCAGGGAACTGCGTGCATGAGCGCACCGGTATGGCAGCAGGAAAGGGCTTATTCAGGTTTGCTGATACATAAGGGGACCCACAGGTGAATATTGGCAGAAATTCTATAAAGAACGGTTAGGACCAGATTTTGACACCCTTGAATGAAGAATGTGGAATTTATTTCTGGTAAGCTGTAACTGTCATGCAATATTTAATCTATTTTTATTTTAGAAGCTCTAACACAATAGTTCATAAAGAGGACTATACACCAAAACCACGGGAAAGCTTTTCCAAAAAACAAAAGCCTAGAACCAGGAGAATGTGACTCAGTAGGTCTGGAATGTGTCCTGGACACGAGTCACTAGGAGACTAGTACACACCCACGGTTAGGAAGGAGTCACTGCCGCCTCTAACAGATGTCTACCAGTAATGCACTCAAGTGTGCTTATGATTCAGACAGTTGACCCCTGAACAACGTGGGTGATAGGGACACCACCAGCCTCCATGCAGTCAAAAATCTGCATGTAACTTCTGACACCCCAAACACTTAACTACTGCTGACCAGATGCCTTCCTTGTAACAGTCGATTAAACACATATTTTGTATGTTATATATATTATATATTGTATTCTTACAATAAAGAAAGCTGGGACAAAAATATTAATAAAACCATAAGGAAAACGCATTCACAGTACTGTGCTGTACTTATTAAAAAAAAAAATCTGTCCAAGTGGACTGTTGCTGTTCAAACCCGTGTCGTTCAAGGGTCAACTACACAGGCAAACAGATATGAACAGACATAAGCAAAGAAAGGCTGATACAAATAAAAACTTCTAATCCTCCAAAAGACTTCAGGAAATGGACCTCCCCTTTAATGAATGCATATTTCTTAAAATTTACTACCCTAATCACCCACTTCAAGTAAGAGCAACTTTTAGTTAATCCCATTAAAATATAATTATATCCTTATGTATAAGTTCCACCTCAGAAAACCATAGCTAAAGAACGTCTAATTTAAAATTGAGGAACAAGAAATTCAGCAACGTTTTTGAAAACACAGTGAATGGAGGAGATAACCAGCAGAAGAACACAAGCAGCTACAACTGGAAGTCACCGCAGAAACACACTGACCAGAAACTGGTCCACCCTGGAACCACGAGCGCCTCAGCACCGCCACCAGGGGCTGGCAAGAGGGGGGAGCAGGGAAGTCTGCTGAACACACGCAGGGCAGCCGGAGGAGGCCCTGGCTCTGTCCCCACACACTCACCCTCAGAGCAGCCAGATGACAACTGTTCCTGAGGCAAAGACTAGACCTTTTGGAGCCTCAAAGCACAGAGGACACAAGAAGGTACCGGGGTAAGAAACGGTTTTGAAGATGAACAGTGAGAATCTCAGACTCCTTACTCCACCCTGCTCCCAAAACACAAGCCCAGCTCCACCCAATTCTTTATTGGAGAAACTGAATAGCCCCACCCAGCCCAGAGCCATATACAATTACAATAGAATTTTTTTTTCAACTTTCTCTTAATGCTTTTTCTGTGCTATGTAAAAGCATTTACTCATCACCCACCAGATTCTCCCTTGAAGAAGCTCAATTAGCTCCGCTACCCAGGTTCCCTTCAGGCTTTCCTGCGCTGGGTGGCCGACCACTCTTTACTAGGTATGATGTCATCGTAGACGACCAAGGACAAGAGCTACGCCTTACTGCCTACCTACCTTGCACAGGGACCTACTAAGATAGACATTCAATAATATATGTGAATGAAATGTCAAAATTGAAAAGGTGTCTACCTGCTACTTTCTAAATCATTACGCCTATTCTGATTTCCTTACCTTACACTGATTCTGAATTCCAATGCAATCACAGAAATTTTCTGAATTAAAGAATATATTTCCTAGGGGCACCTGGGTGACTCAGAGGTTAAGCGTCTGTCTTCGGCTCAGGTCATGATCCCAGCGTCCTGGAATCGAGCCCCGCATTGGGCTCCCTGCTCGGCGGGAAGCCTGCTTCTCCCTCTCACACTCCCCTGGCTTGTGTGCCCTCTCTCGCTACCTCTCTCTGTCAAATAAATAAATAAAATCTTTTAAAATATATATATATATCTATATTTCCTAGTTCTTTCCCCCCCAAAATATACAGTAAATAATGAGGTTCCATTTGAAAATATAAGAAATTCTGTTGAATAGATACTATTTCTATACGTTAGAAATTCATGAGTAAAGAATCTTAGTAATAAATCAGTCACAAACTGGTAGCAAGAACAGGCAAAAATTTCCAACAGTGTACATTGACCTAGGAGCATGCAAACTAGTCTATTCATTACTACTTATTAGGGAGAATTTTAGGAACTCAAATAATATGTGACTTAAATCCTGAAAAATGAAGTAAGGTTTCATTTAAATGACTTATGTTTTCAAATCAGCAGACAAAAAACGAAATACGGCCACCCCTCAAAAGATGGAGTTTAATAAAATTCATGTTTTATATACTGAATGCTTTAAGTGATCTTGTGTCCCCTAACTCTCCAGTCCATTTATAATTTGGATAGTCTGACTTGTGATTCCTAGCTAAAATAGTAATTCTTTCAACAGTTTGTCAGTATATGAAACACATCACTACAAGAATCCAAAACTAGCATACCACTCTAGAATTTTAATACCTTGTTTTCACTACAATTCACCTTAGCCACTTGCATCTATCAAGACACCCAGATTCCCAGCATTACTTCTGTCATCCCAGACTGTGGCTAATGTGTTTCAACTGGTATCTTGAAATGTTTAAAAAGAGCACTGGAGGAGAAACAACAGCCGCAAGTGCCGAAATAATAATCTTTTGATAATGGGGAGAAATGAAAGAGTAGAAACTGATAAAATTATAAATCATTAATTTAAAACAGTTGCAGCATTTAGTTGGTAGAGTCAGAAAATGAATTTCACGCAAGTGAATCAGTCCAAGAGGTTTATTAATCCCACTCACGATTTTTTTGACCAAGTAAGAAAATCTCTAAACCATATTATACTGTTGCCTTTATATACAGGCCTTTACAAACTAAGTAATATTTTACTCCTTTCGGTAAAACTTCAAAAGTGCAAAGAGGTAGTTAAATGCACAGTCCGGAATGTTCACAAACCTCATTTAAATTAAGATGAGCCTGTGGCCTTGAACAAGCCAGTGTACCTTCTCTGCTCCGTACTTTTCTGGTACCTCATGCATTTGCCAGCTGCAGCAGCCCCCATGCCTTACTTTGGATCCAGACAAGCTTGTCTACCGGCCTGCTGAACTGGTGTGCAGAAACCCATACGTTTCTTCTAGGATCTCAAACCAACCTCACTCCAAAGCCTACTTCCACCCCAACCATACCGGTCTGCCAAGGTGGATGCCCCAAATTATTCTTTGATGACTCTCTCGAATCCCAGTGCTGCTGCTCCTATGGTCTATCCCTTAATCATCCCCCCGCCTTAAACACTATCCTCCTGCATCCATCTCTGATGGCCCAGCCCTGCCCCCCAGTCAGCCTCTCCCTTCACCAGAGCTACCTTGCCAAATTAGAGATACGACCTGTGGTATTTCTGCTCGAGAAGTAGTATTTATTTTTCTTCAGATAACAACAAAAAAATCTTGTTATGTTCATTATTAAAAATATATAAATCACAGAACTATAAAGAAACTAATTATTTACAGTCCAAGTGTACAGAGATAAGCCATAATATCTCCATATATGTCCTCCCAACTTTACCCATGTATAGCTTACATAATTTGAGGCCATTCTGTTCATGAGCATTTTCTTCTGTCATTAAAAACTCTCTAAATGCCATTTTACTAGGCATAGACTACTGCATGACACGTATCTACCAAACTTACTTAACCATTCCTTTGTTTCAAGCCTTGGGAGACTGTATATAATAATGTTTCAAAACATCTTGGGTCAAACATCTTTGTCCCTATCTTACAAATTATTTTCTTGGGACACAGTCTCAGGAGTAAACTACAATATCAAAGATTACAGACATTTAAAAGCCAAACCCACTGCCAAACTGCTGTATAGAAACCTGTACACACTTCGCTCTCATCATCAGGGAGCTTCTGTGCTGGTAGCTTAACTGCTCAGGAAGGGCTCCCCCACACACTCACAGTGCCGACACCCCAGCAACAGAGGACTATTTCCTTACAGTAAGTAGCGTCCCATGCTACATAAAAACAATAAAGGTCCTATAATCAACAAAGTATGAAACCCAGTATCTGAAGTAAAATTTGATCTAACAATTACTGAAGACAATAGCCTAGTAATTTTATAAGCATTTTAAGCAGAAAACCATTTTTGTTAACAGCAAAATCACTGGCAAGTTTTAAAACTACATTTTTTTTTACATACTTCAGCATCTATTCTGAGTATCATTAACTCTTTAAACACTGTTCCCCCACATTCCTTATAAGTTTTTTTTTATCATTACTTACATTTTTGAGAGAAAGCATTCTGATATAAAGACAGAAGCAGAATCCATAATAACGTGAATTTTAAAACACACTTCTGAAAGACTTTCACTTAAATGCAACAGTAACCACACTAACACTGTATCGGTCTGTGTTTCATGTTTCATCAAGAACAAGACAGATATGGACCCTGACCTCCTGAAGTATTCTGTTGGGTCTACACTGGAATCAGAACAAGGAAGTTTTTATTTGTAATTCTAAGGGTGGAAAAAGCCAGCTAACCTCTAGTTACTACTATGAGCCAGGCTTTATCTATCTAAATGCTTCTGCATTCATTCAAATACATCTTTTTAAAGACTAATTTCTTAAAAACCATAAACAGCACAGAAGAAACTTTCAGCATTGATGCAATTACTCTTTGTGCCACATGACCCAAGTTTAAGATGCAGTGTTGAGTCTGGCACTGCCTGCACAAAGACACCACAGGGGACCTGCTGCCTCAGCCCAGGGCCCAACAGTCCAGAGAAGACATGAGACCATGACACCTCACAACCTCCACTCCACTTGCCCAGAATGGGCTCAAGGGCAATAATTTCAAAAAGATTTGTGTGTCTCTTCAGCTTAAAAAACAAACAAAAAAACCTGCAACAGCTATTCTTTGCCACTGCCTTCCAGATCCTTTCCCGAACATCACCGAAAATGAAAAGGCAGAGGTTCCTCACATGCTGACCCACCACAGGCCCTCCACATTTCAATTATCCAGGCACAATATGGAACTGAAGGCCCCTCCTTTGCAATTCGCCCTGCCACACCTCCGCACCAGAACGCCAGAAGTCTAAACATCTCCCACCTGGGTGCAACCTTCTGCTTAACAAAAGCCCTTCTTCCTCACTCTGTCTTGACAAATTACACTCTTCCTTCAACCATCAAGTCCAATTTGATCAACTCCCTGTGAAGCGTCCGCGACCTCCACCCAGGCGAGGACAGTGCTGCTGCTTCCTGCACCCCGCTGGCTTGCTAATTAACCGCAGACACATTCTGCTCCACCACTTGCCGGGTTAAGCACCGCCTCCAACCACCGGGCTCCTGGTTCTGGGCCTTGCACACTGCAAAATTTCACAACTCTCTGTTCTCTCTCTCCCCTGTGTTTTAGATAGTTGAGATGAAGAACAAAAGAACCCTGGATAACAGAGTTCTTGCTCCACAGGTATTCTGAAAATAGCAAATGTGCAAACATCTAATATTTTCTTCAATTTAAAAACATGAAATTATTTCCTTATTTTTAAAAACTACTAAGTAGTAGTTTCTTTTCTACCTTTAATTTTTAAAAATAAACCATATATCCAAACACAATAAAATTATTACTTTATAATTCCAGATAATATATATGGGAATTTAAACGAACAATAAGGTTTTATCTAGAAATCACATCAATGCTTTATTAAACCACCTGGCCAGTGAAGGGTTCAACACCAAAGGGCTCACGTTATCATAAATTATTTTAAGGGAGCATTCCAAGCCACTTAATTTAATCCTGCTCACTGAGAACCATTATCTCTTTTCTTACTGTAAGTAAAAATACACTTTCAAGAGCAACATTTTATCTTCAGAAAGTAATAACTGAACTTCAAAAGACACTAAAAACTGTGAAAGATTCAAACCCTTAATATGTTGGCCATGGCACACTTTTTCATTCAACAAATATTTATGAAAGACCACCCACGTGCCGTGCACTGTGGTGGGCACTGTACTGCTTTACAAAGGGAGAGACCGTCCAATGACAAGCACAGAGCCATGCCTGTTGGCGTCAGTAGTGGCTACTAACATGCCATCTTTGAGGATTCTTAAGTAACAGCTCCAACACAGAGAGACATACAGAGAAGCAAAGTTGGTTTCCATTCCACTAGCAGGTGCATCTCCACCACGTTCCTACAGAAAAACGGTTTATATGTATGTTGTCAGTTGGAACAATCAACTTCGGATTTTATCAAACTTCTTTCATGTTCAGAGGAGGACAATAAAGTAATAAAAGAATAAACGCAAAGCTGGCTTCTGGAAACCAACTGCAATGAAAACAGAAGTTAAAATTATAGACCAAAGACAGTGAACAATAAAAAATTCTAATGTTCAGGGGTGCCTGGGTAGCTCAGTCGGATAAGGATCCAACTGTTCTTCTCAGGTCGTGAGTCCCAGCGCCGCGCTGGGCTCCATACTGGGCATGGAGCCTACTTAAAAAATAATAATAATTCCTTTAATGTTTGAGAAAGTAACTCATAAAACAAAAAAACTCAACAGATTAACCCAATACCTAGTGGTACATCTAAAAGTTCTGTAAATACCTATAACCAATTCCCTATTATCATCACCTCAAGTATCTATATTACTTTCAAACAGGTACTGTTATACAACCTTAGTACCTTTATTCCATCTTTAATGTGAAAATCCCCTTTTTAATCTAAACTAAACCAAAAAGAAATACTACTCTGTAAACATAAAAACAATGATTATAAAATTTTAGTTTTAGTTCTTTCGAAACGGAATCAAGCAGCAATGCTGAGCATAATTATCTTCCCAGAAAACCTGACTTATTCAGTTCTCTGCATTCACCACCTAGGAGCTAGTCCAGCTCTTCTGTTTCCCCTTCCGGGGAAGGCCACTACCTTTTACGCACCTCAGTGGTGACCAGGGAAGCTAGGAGTTACCTCGGTGTCAGCCCCTACCCCAGCAAACTGATACCTCCTCCATGTCCACCGACCCTCCCCTTTCCACCCTCTCACTGCCCTGCTCTTTTCAAGCCACAAACACCCCACAAGGGAATCATTACACTTCCCTCGGCTTCTGCTCACCCAAGTTTGTCCCACACTGTGGTGGAAGAGATCCTTCAAAAACACAAATCTGGTCTCATCATTCCTTTTTTAAACCCTGCTGTCCTTGGAGCGCCTGGGTGGCTAAGTCTTGAGCGTCTGCCTTCCGCTCAGGTCATGATCCCGGAGTCCTGGGATCGAGTCCCACATCAGCTCCCGGATCAGCAGAAAGCTTACTTTTCCCTCTGCCTCTGCCTGCCACTACTCCCCGTTTGTGCTCTGTCAAATAAATTATTTTAAAAATCTTCAAAAAATAATAAATAAACAAACAAATAAAATACACCCTTCTGCCGCTGAGATAAAGCAAACATATATTTTTTAAAGATTTTATTTATTTGAGAGCACGAGACAGCGAGAGCGCACACAAGTGGGGGGAGGGGCAGCAGGAGAGGGAGAGGCTGAGTAGGGAGCTTGACATGGGGCTCCACCCCAGGACCTCAGGATCACGAACGACACGAGCTGAAGGCAGATGCTTGACCGACTGAGCCACCCAGGCACCCCAAAGCAAAAATATTCTTAACGTGAGGAATACAACTCTGATGATCTAGGTCCCGCTTACTAACCTAGCCTCACCTCAATATTGCTTTTTATTTTATGTGAAACAAACACCTTTGCTCCTCTTCTTTCTTCCTCTTGTTTACTATATTGTATTCCATTACTTCAAACATAAAAAAGGTATGCCCACCTGCAATGTTAACAAACTGTAACAGTCACATTTGCTTCAGATCTTTTCAGATTAAGGATTAACTCATTATAGACAGACTTGAAGACCCTCAATTCCTCCTCCCCCCCTGCCCTTCTACAGGTAAGAGCCAACCCGAAATTAAGATTCATCATTCCTACGCACATTTTTATGCTTTAACCATGTTCAGGCATGTATCACTTTATATTATCACAAACATGCTAAAATTTTCATGCGCATCTCCTTACACACATGTACAAGAGTTTCTCAAAGGCAGTCTGTCAAACTACACTCAGTAGCTCATGAAATCCTCATGAAATCAATGCACTGGGTCATGGCAGTATTTTATTAAAAATGCACAGTATTTTATTAAAAACGCAATAATGTAGAAAAGTGTGTTTGATTTAGTATGAGTATTGTTTCTTTAAACAAATTTCAGTTCTACATGGAAAGATCTGTGTATGCAGTGGGTCAGAAAAGAATAAAACATAGAACCCACTATATACATACTTGAAGGTGTATACCTAGAAGTAAAAAATCTAATCAACAGGCTGTGCACATCTTCAACTCTGGTACACTGGTAACGTACGTAATTATCCACCTGGGAAGGTTCTTTAAGGCGTGAGGTAGAGCTCTAGTTTTAGTTTCTCTTGTATGGATAACCAACTGTCCCAGCAGCATTTACAGAATAATAACTTGCATACGATATTAAATCACCCTGCCCTCTCCGAGCAGGGGAGGGGCAGAGGAAGAGGGAAAGAGAGAATCTCAAGCAGACTCTGCACTGAGTGCAGAGCCTGACGTGGGGCTCCATCCCAGGACCCTGAGATCAGGACCTGAGCTGAAATCAAGAGTTGGAAGCTTAACTGACTGAGCCACCCAGCCGTCCCTATATTTGAGTGCTTTTATGTCCTCTGTAATATTCTGACATTTTCTCCAAAAAGACCATACATAGCTTTTATCAGAGTTATTTCTAGGAATTCAGAGTCTCTATCCTTTTCTCAAAAAAGACTTGAACCCATTCTACCCCCTGAACACACCCCTCATATAGTTATGGTTGGCTCAAGTTTCAGCTTGCCACTTTCTTCCATTTTGGAACATGCAGAATTCTAAATAGAACTGCAAACTGCCAGTTAAAATACATCTTGCCATTATCCCTGTTGTATATTTCATGAATTTGGTATGTTTATCTACCATTTAAAGTGAACTAAACATCCTCCCTGGCCCGAAAAAATTTAAAATGTTTACTTGCTAAATCAAAGTTAAACTTTTCATGAGGAAAAAAACTAATCTCAAGACACACTGGAGCTTAAATAAAGGGTGTTAAAATATCAAATCAAGTGATTCCCTTTGCTTTCTGAAGCTTTCAAAATCATGTTAATGAAGCTAAATTTACCTAGAACACTTCCACCATCCAAAAACTGTCAATAAAATTTGGCTTGCTTTACTGTCTGTAAAGACAGTGGGTAATTTAACTTACGACTAGCAACTAGCCTCCCCATTTCCACTGGAGAAGCACTGCTGCTACTATTCCTGGAGCAGGCTACAGAGAGAGGCCAACCAGCAGTTAGGATCGTCTGCCCTAGTAACTTAAAACCATGAGTTGTTCCCGTCCGTTCCACATTCCAGATGGAGTGTGGCAGGGAGGGCTTCCCATCATCCATCAGTCTCTTAGAGCTAACAGCCACCATACTCCCCAAAGTCACTCTTAAGCATGACACACAGCCTATATTTTCACTCACAACATCCAAAACCTTCTAAATTTGGTGCAAATCTGCCCAGCCACTTTTTTACACTGTAATTACAGATACAAAGAAATTTAATTTATAAAGTTTAATAGGCTCCATGTAGAAAGCAAGCCCTCTTAAGACTAAATAGAAAATACATTCAGTAAAAATATTTGCCAAAAACATACTGTACTTATTTCTTGTAACAATTTTCTTATAGTTGAACTCATACTTCTAAAAAACATAATAGATACTGACGTTCTACACCTGTAATGTCTAGAAGTGCAACACAGCCACTAGCCACATGTGGCTATTTAACTTTTAGTTTTAATAATTAAAAAAATTAACCTAAAGACTCAGCAGTCTTACCAGCCACATTTCAAGCGCTCAACAGCTACACATAGGGGTTTGTTTACCATTTTGGACAGAGTATTTCCATCACAGAGCATTCTACTCAACAGTGCTGCAGATTTTAAAAACTGTGAACAGTGCTAATAAAATTAACTACTTTTTTAAAAGATTCTATTTATTTATTTTAGAGTGAGTGAGTTGGGGGAGGAAGAGAGGGAGAAAGATAAGCAGACTCCACACTGAGTGAAGAGCCTGATGCAGGGCTTGATCCCGTAACCCTGGGATCACGACCAGAGCCGAAATCAAGAGTCAGACACCCAACCAAATGAGCCACCCCGGTGCCCCAAAGTTAACTTTAAAATATAGATTTATTACCAGATACGAACTTCTGTTGTGTTTCAGAATCTAAAGACCTCCAAAATATGGTGATAAGTATGCCAAAATATTAAATCTGTTTTATTTTTAATGTTTTAAGTTGTTGTTTTTTTTTTAAAGAGATCTCTACACCCAACATGGGACTCGAACTTAACCACCCACAGATAAGAGCCGCGTGCTCATCTGACTGAGCTTGGCGCCCCTAAATCTACTTTAAATAAGATAAATATAAAATCTTGTTTGCCTGTGAAGCATTTAGGGATTATATTTATATACTTCCAATATACAAAAATATGAGAAAAATTTTCACTTTAAAAAAACAAAACGAAACACTGTGTATGTGTTCAAGGAAGAAACAAAATTCCTGTTTTAAAAAGATTTCCATGTCGTCAGCAGTAAAGACCTCCCCCTCAAAAAGAAAGTCCCCCCCCCCAAGTTTGGGTTAAATCAAAAGAATATCCTGACTGGGATAAAAGGCTAAGAGAGCAGTGACTGTTTTCATCTGCACCAGGAGCAAATCACTTCTCATCTCTCACTTCCTCTACCCTTTTGCATTAAATTACTGGAGACACATTAGTGGCAAGTGGTGAGAACTGGGACTATTAACTGCTGCCTGGTCCTTTTTCCCCCAGAATCAAAGGCACCGTAACTCCCAAACTCAATAACTGAAAGCAAATAAAGAACTCTTACAACTCAGTAATAAAAAAGATAAACGACTCAATTTAAAATTGAGCAAAAGATCTTAACAGACATTTCTCCAAAGACGATAAACAAATGGCCAATAAGCCCATGATGATAAGTAATGATGCTCAACATCATTAGCCATCGGGGACATAGAAATAAAAACCACAGAGAGATACCACTTCATACCCAATAGGGATGGCTGTAATAACAATTAAATAAAAGCTAGTAACAAGTGTTGGCAAGGATGTGGAAAAATTGGAAATCTCTTACACTGCAGGTGGAATGGAAGTACAGCAGCTTTGGTAAACAGTGTGGCAGTTTCTACAAAAGCAGAAACATAAGCGTTACCATATGACCTAGCAATTTCACTTCTAAGCATACCCAATAAGAAAAACAAACAAAAATATGTCCACTCAAAAATTTGCACAAGAATGTTCACAGCAGCATTAATCAAAAGAGCCAAAAAGCAGAAATCCAAATGTCCATCAACTGACGAACGGATGAACAAAATGTAGGTATGTATGTAACGGAGTATTATTCAGCAGAAGGAGGAACGAAGAACAAATATATGCTATTATATGGACACACCTTGAAACATTATGGTAAGTCGAAGACGACAATAACCAAAGACATGGTTCTGTTTGTACAAAATGTCCAAAATATTCAAGTTTGTAGAGAAAAAAGCAGATCAGTGGTTGCCTAGGGCTGGGGGCCGATGGGAAATGGGGAATGACTGCTACAGGGGACAGGACTTCTGTTTGGTGATGAAAACGTTCTAAAATTTATTGTAGTGATGGTTACACAATTGTGTGAATATACCAAAACCACTGACTTGTACTTTTTAAATGGGTGAACTATATCCTATGTGAATTATAGCTCCATGTTATGTATATGCATTTTTAAGTAAAGTTAAATGCATAGCTTATCATTTTCCTATTAAGCTTGCATTGTTCACTTGAGGCTTTATAAGCAGAGATATGGGGCTACCAGCCAAATGAAGTAAGCCATACAGTGAGCCAGAGAGCTTGACAAAAATCAGGAAGGGTCTGAGCCCAGGATTTGACTGGACATTATTCCAAGGCTTTAGCAGGGGATAAGAGGCTTATGCCTCCCAAAATCCATGTCCCTGAGTTTGAAGACAATCCTCCAGCAATTCTCCCCATACAGCCCCCAAAGTAAAGCATCTCTATTATTTTATAACCTCATGCAGGGAAATTTCAAGGTACAAAGACATCAAGTCTACAGAAAATAGTTAAAGCACTGATACACAGTCAACAATCAGAATGTAAGTCTGAAGAGTTTCACTGGGGGAATGGACATTAGGGACGCACAGTCCTTTTATCTTTTCTATGTTTCCTCCCTTCGGTTCCAAATTCATACTCTAGCTTCGAAGATAAATGTTTTCAGAAACACTTCATTATGAACTTGGAAGAATTCAGACTCACCCTCAAATTCTGCAAACCCACAAAGATTCTAAGGTCCCCTTCCAATATTTAAAAATTTTATTTCAACAACACAACGATTCCTATTCTTGCAACCTCAAAAGCCATATTGTGCCTCAAATCCAAAATTTTTTCACCACTCAGAACCCATTACACATCACAGATATTCACTTCCCATCCAGTTTCACCTCACTGCACTCTCATGGTTCTCAAGAACTTTACATATTTATCTACTAGTCAATTCACAGACATGTGCAAGAAAATGAAACAAAACATGTTCACCTATTCCTCCGCTTCCTAGTCTAGGCAGATACCAGAAAGAACATGAACTCCTGTGGCCATGCCACCAGTATAAAAAATATAACATAAGTATTATATGTATTAACTACTGAGATTAAATGAGTGCTAGGTATCATCCTAAACTTGTGACATATGTTTACTCATTCAATCCTCTTTACAACGCTATCATGGATAATATTACTATCCTCCACTTTACAGAATGGAATACAGATCAATTTGATCTAAGCCTGGTAACTGGGGGACCCAGAACCATATCAAGGAAAGTAATGAAGGAAAAGTCCAACAAGAGCATTTAATGAGTCTTAAAACTATAATTAATTCTCCCCGCCCCACCCTCCTATAGCCACCTTTCCTTTGAATTATTATATATACCCTTACCTCATCTGCTACCAAACAAACACCGTATGCCACAGACCACAGGAAATCCCTTTACAGCAAAATTTGCTCCTAGAATCTTTATTGCCATTAATTCAACCAGTAATTCTCAATAGTACTTTTTAAGTACAGAATATATTAAGGAAAAAACATTTTTAGATTTTAATGTATTTACCTTGTCACAGTTCCTCTGTCAATCAGGTAAAATATTAAAAGCACTAAAAATACTAAAAATACAATAATGCAATTCCCTCTTTCAGACTGTGGGGGAGAGGGGGTAAAAACCGAGCAGCTACAGCGTACTTCACTGTACTTAAACAGAAAATGCAATGTCCTGTACTAATACAAAGCAGTTCTGAGAGGCCCAAGAAGTATATTTCTTTTTCTCTTTCATTTAAAAAGATATTATTTTAGGGGCACCTGGGTGGCACAGCGGTTAAGCGTCTGCCTTCGGCTCAGGGCGTGATCCCGGCGTTATGGGATCGAGCCCCACATCAGGCTCCTCTGCTATGAGACTGCTTCTTCCTCTCCCACTCCCCCTGCTTGTGTTCCCTCTCTCGCTGGCTGTCTCTCTCTGTCGAATAAATAAATAAAATCTTTAAAAAAAAAATAAATAAAAAGATATTATTTTAAAAAGCACAGTGAACATCTCACAACCTACCCTAACCCTCAAAGAAATGAGGAAGGGGTAAATAATTGATACAGGCAAATTTTCATACCCACAAGCTATTTTTAGTATTTTTAATCTATTTTAAAAAGGGAAAGTTTTAATAACAAAAATATGAATGATGGCCAAACCAATCATCCTAAGTTGGGATGACAGAAGTGATACCAGGAACGGATAGAGCCCACTGCATGTGGAAAATTAACGTGCTAGAACAGTATGGTGCCTGGATTTAGAGCTTTTGATGAACACTCAGAAAATTTCCATTTGAGCTGCAAGGCACATCAACCCTCTGAAAATATCTCTCTTCAAAAAATGTTTAAAACAAATTCCTGACACTCCAGTATCTGGATACTAAAGGGAAAATGAAAGATGTACCACAAGTTCTTTAGATGTGTGATAACGGGCCCACAGAAATGATACTGGAAGAGGATACCAAAACAACTTTTTGTTTTCTTTGGAGTAAATTAATATGTACAGTCATTTCTCTCTTTCATACAGAAACATTTACGTTTCTGCTGATTAAGTGTAACTACTGCTCACAGAAGCAGCAGCCTCTGCTGCCTTTTCACTGGAGTTGATGCTGGAATGACACTGGCCCACCAACAGTTGTTTAAAAAGCTGGTACCCAAGAGAGAAGAAAACTGCAGGGAGCTCAGCTCAACAAAGCAAGCAGAGAAAACCACCCCAAAATGTGAAGGGACAGTGCTGCTTTCAAGGGCCTTCCCTTGTGTGCTAACATACAGAAAACCCAGACGTCTATGTATCTCACCCTTATGACATCAAACATGCACCCTTCAGCTTTGCTTCTTCCCTCTCATCCCCCACCCCACCTTCCAGATGGAGAGGGGGTGCAGGAATAAAATGCTAGAGTCGGGATCCATGGTGGTAGAACAGGAACAGGTGCTGGGTAAACTGATGTAGGGCACCAAGGCCAGGAGGTGAGAGAGGTCAAGCAACCACACAGAGAGCAGAAACCTCTGCACACGCTAGCCAGTAAGAGCGGAAACGGAAGTGGCGACGCAGAGTCTCTGTCCCAGAATCCAGCCCAGAAGCCAAGGCAAAAACCTCAAAACAACTTTCAATTTAAGAACTAAATGGTTGTGACGGATATCATAAGGCCTTAGTGATCCAGGAAGATTTCGAGGGGGTGTGGAACTGAACTGGGTCCTGACACATGGGGACAGTCGAGGCGGGAGTGGTCGGGACATTTTCTCATGGGAGTCTGGGCCCCCTCTCCCAGCTCAAACCCCAGGGCACGAACGAGCACCGTCTGACAGCAGGACAATGCGGTGTCAGGCCGAGCAAGAGGACCTGAGGATCCAAGTGACCAAAACCACAGAAGCCTTTCACAGAAGGGACAGGTACTCCTTGAACAAATGATAAAGATACTTAGGATGAGACCTGAAGGATGTGTCAGACTGTGACAGACACGGAGATGGGTGAGTGTCCCCACAGCCAAGATGAACGGGGCTGAGCAGCAGCGCAGCCCCCGCGGGGGTCGACAACCTCAGCCCCACTATGATGCCGACACCAGCTGCAGACCAGCGCTGCCGGGCTCTAAAATCCGTAGAAAGTTGAGTAAGCAGTAAACGGAGAATAGGAAAATGACAAAACCACATGTGCCTTAGAAGGGCTAATGTGACACACATAAGCACGACGACTGGAGAAACACAGGAAGTGGAAATGATCTACCCAGAGAATGGATTTATTTTCCTATGAAAGGCATATATACCAACGAGATGCCCTTGATTTACCTTTCACATTTGTTTCAATTTTTTAAAAAGATTTTATTTATTTATTTGAGAGCAGGAGGGAGCACGAGGTGGCGGCGGGGGGCGGACTGCAGAGGGAGCAGCAGACTCCCAGCTGAGCAGGGACTCTATTCAGGGCTCGATCCTGGGATCCTGGGTTCATGACCTGAGTTGAAGGCCGACGCTTAACCGACTGAGCCACCCAGACGCCCGCGTTCTAAGTTTTCAAAAACAACCATACACACAGATAAAGACAGACAACGGCACTTGTATGCTGCTGATGGACATAAACTGCTAAAATCACTAGGCAATATGTGTCAGAAACCTTTAAAATGGTCTGTTTTGTGATTTTTCCTTAGGAATTTGTCCACGGAAAACATTCCAAACAATTTCTGTTAAAATGTTTATAGCAGCGAACATATTCTGTCTCTATGTATTCAAAATTCTTGAATTCATTAAAAATAAAATTTATTTATTTATTTATTTTTTTTTTTAATTTATTCGACAGAGATAGAGACAGCCAGCGAGAGAGGGAACACAAACAGGGGGAGTGGGAGAGGAAGAAGCAGGCTCATAGCGGAGGAGCCTGATGCGGGGCTCAATCCCACAACGCCGGGACCACGCCCTGAGCCGAAGGCAGACGCTTTAACCGCTGAGCCACCCAGGCGCCCCAAAAATAAAATTTATTTTTATTTATTTTTAAATATTTATTTGACAGAGATAGGGAACACACATGAGCGTGTGCCTGGGGGGAGGG
This sequence comes from Ailuropoda melanoleuca, assembly GCF_002007445.2. Taxonomy (NCBI): domain Eukaryota; kingdom Metazoa; phylum Chordata; class Mammalia; order Carnivora; family Ursidae; genus Ailuropoda; species Ailuropoda melanoleuca. Next base: position 126,708,441 of record NC_048218.1, on the reverse strand, counting down.
GCAGAGGGAGAGAGAGAGAATCCCAAGCAGACTCCCCACTCCTTGCCTCCTTATCAGGGGCTCAATCTCACAACCCTGAGATCACAACCTGAGAGATTACCCAATAGTCGGGACACTTAACCAACTGTGCCACCCAGATACCCCAATAAATAAATAAATAAACAAACAAATAAATATCTTTTAAAAAATTAGACACACATTAAGAAGACTTCTCCTATTTCAGTTATAATCAGATAAATGAGATCATATTTTAGTAAACTCGGTTATGTAAAAAGAAAAAATAGACAAAGAAAAAGACTACAGATGTGTATGTCAGTAGTTGCCACTGGAATGTCAGATTGTGGGTAACTATTACAAGAGACAGAATTAAACAAATACTGTTGGAAACAATGGAAATATGTTAGTTAGCAAATAAGATTTTGAAACATATGTGAATTTTTCATCTGTGGGTGAAATCAAAATTGCTTTTTGATGTATCCAGAGATAATGGGGTGTAAATTAGATAAAACTCCTCTGTCTCACTTAAGAAAGAAATCTTGAGTCCCTATGCTACACTGAAGACAAAACTGAATGGTTTTAAGCATTTACTGATGCTTATCTGTGACACTTCATTCAATCCTCAGTATAAAACAACAAACTAATTATTATCTTCAACTTCTGGAGACTGAGAAAGACTAAGTTAACCTTTGCGAGGTGATAAACCTAAATAGTAGCTAAGCCATCCTTCAAACAAAACTGTCTATAAAACCCATGCTCATTACACCTGGTTATGAATTACCCCAAAGAGAAAGCCTTAAAATAACTTACACATTAATAGAAGAAATAAAGCAGCAAACAGAAAGCAGGAAAGCAAGGAAGGCAGGTGCACCGACATGCAGCAGCACCAGCTGCTACAGGAGGCAGGAGAGGGTACTCTTAACCTCAAGGGTGGGGAAGAAAGGGTACAGTCAACATGGGGAGAAGACGGGAACTGAGTTTCATATGAGAAGCCCACAAAGGGAAAGGGGTGGGAGACCATTCCAGGCAGAGAGGACAATGGATTTTTTTTGAAACTGTAAATATTATTTGACAATTACTCCCCCAAAATTTTTGGTAAGCTTCTAGGTACAGAGGTGAAATAAATGTTTTACTTATAATATTTAATTTTTAAATTAAGCATATAGAGTTAAATGCACATTATAAAATATTGTTTAGGTTGTTTTTCTTCCATTCATGAAGCAAGTTTTATTCAAATGCTTCACACGCATCTTTGTTATCACTGTATCCAACAATAAAGCCAATTCTTTAGTCTAAAGTGGATTTTTCAAATTAAAGCATCTTTATTTCTAAGGCTTTTGCGATAGATTTTTGTTCTTGTATTTAAATAAACATGATACTGCCTGTGGAACTGTTATCCCAAGTCAGAAATAACCATTTGGTTTTCCATTTGATTTACACACACACACACACGTACGCACGATCTCCAAATCACAATCACTTACTGTTTTGCCTTTTGTGTGATCTTTAAAAGGTGTTAGACAGTGAACACTTGCAACTGTGAGGAATATTACAAAATCCGCGTTAAAATGCCTTTGCCTTTTTTACTACTTCCACCAGCGAATTCTAAAAATATCTGAAATTAAGCACTGATTGAAATCATTTTGATTTATAGTATGCCATCATGAAGAATTCTTTGCTATCCAAAATAATGTCCTTGACACAGACCCCCACCCCCAACATGAGAGATGCCCGCATTGCTCTTCTCTAGGGGATAATTTCTTGGGAAGGGGAGTACTCACCTTACATCCAAACAGTCCCACTAGTTCTACATTAACTTAAATACACCTAAAAGGAAGGGCAGGGGGAGAAACTTAAAATAGGTTTGACCTAGATCGAAGTTCCCAAACGTTGCCATATATCAGAATCTCATGACGAGCTTGTTAAAGCTGCTGGATCTATCCCCAAGTTTCTGTTCCACAGGAAGGGGACAGGGTCTGAAGAGTCCCATTTCTGATAGGTTTCCCAGGTAAGGCCAGTGCCATTGGGCACCACACTCAGGTCCACATCACACCGGCCCCCATTCATGACATTAAGGGTTTCGAGTGTGTCCGTAGGTTTTGGAGAATCACTGACGAATTTCGAGCAGGGAAATGACATTACAAGACTCGTGATTTTTAAAGTATCACTCTGACAGCAATATGGAGAATGGAGCTGTCACATATAACACATTTCACTTATTTTAACATGTATATTTTTCACATTTATAATCTCCGATAGCAAGATGCATTTTGTAATCAATGCTGTAACAGAGTTTAACACACACTGAATTTTCTTTCTTAGTGGCATGTCATTTAATGATGTGTATTATAATTTACAGGTGGGGCTGATTCACTGAAAAATCATCTCTGCTTCCATACAGTGGTGCTGTAAGAGGGAAAAGCAGGTGTTACTCCCATTTTACAGATGAGGAAACAGATTTTAGGGCAATTAAGAGACCCATTTCAGATCATATAGCCAAAACCTCTGACACTTACACCAAACCTCTATCCCCTCACAGGCCGCCGCTGACAGCAGTGACCAGCAGTCAGCCTGCCAGGCAAAGGGAAGGGCGGTGAGGGCAAAGCAATGCAGCAGATCATTCCAACAACCGGTACCAAGGAAAGTTTCTATGGATACCATGTGTGAAATACCAAATTCAAACAGTTAAGATGAATTGTTTCAAGAGTTTTATTAAGGAGCTATAAATAAAAGAGCCAAATGAACCACCTCCACAAATGCAGATAGACTCAGAAGAGCAGTTTGGGAACATGGCTTCACACAGCGCGGCAAGAGGCAGAGTATGATGTAATGTCTCTGAGGACACAGACGATGGTTCGAGGGTTCACTTTAAATTATAGCAGGTGATACCGTGAAGCTGGGTTTGTGCCCAGACAGGCTCTGGGTCTGGAGAGCTGCCAGAATACCATGCATGATCAGCTTTCTGAGACTACCAGAAACAAGGTATTTCACAGCAGCACGCAGAAACAATTCTCAAAAACAAAACAAAACAGAAGCAAAAAAAAAAAAAAAAAAACCCAAAACAACAAAAAAACCCACAAGCTTTATGCTTTTGATCAAATTTGGTTTGGAAAGTGACCTTTCGGGATGCCTGGGTGGCTCAGTCAGTTAAGCCGCTGCCTTCAGCTCAGGTCATGATCCCAGGGTCCTGGGATCGAGTCCTGCATCAGGCTTCTTGCTCAAGGGGGGAGTCTGCATCTCCCTCTGCCTCTGCTGCTCCCCCTGCTTGCGCACTCTTTCTCTCTCCCTCTGTCTCTGACAAATAAATAAAATCTTAAAAAGAAAAAAAGAAAAGAAAAGAAAAGAAAAGAAAAGAAAAGAAAAGAAAAGAAAAGAAAAGAAAAGAAAAGAAAAGAAAAAAAAGAGGGGAAGGAAGGGAGGGAGGGAGGGAAGTGACTTTCTGGGGGTGACTGGGTGGCTCGGTCAGTTAAGCATCAGACTCTGGATCTCAGCCCAGGTCTTGATCTCAGGGTTGTGAGTTCAAGCCCCACACCAGGCATGGAGCCTACTTTAAAAAAAAAAAAAAGAAAGAAAGAAAAGGTGACTTTTTGAAACACCACTCTGTAGGCTGCCAAAATGGTTAATCCTAAAACTTAAAGGAAAAAAATTAGAATAGAAAAATCTAACAAATATTATTTGTCATAACATCCTGCATATTCCTACTCCCTAGTGCAAGTCTACTAACAAAAGATCCACTAAATTATGCAACCCACTCAGCACATTCTCAAAACACACTTACACCTTCACTTGGATCAATTAAATGTTGTAACTCCTAGGAGAAGAATGTGCAAATATATCTGCTGATCAAACAAATCTTCCCTACTAAAACAACTAAAAGTTCAGAGGGGCAAGCCGTTTAAGCCGGTAACTCTTCTGGGGCCCAAATATTTTTCATCCCTGAAAGGAACTCTAAACACTGCTTAAATATCACATTGCACTTCCGATTACAAAAATGTAAATCAGACTTGACTTTGAAGGCACAAAGTTTTTCCTGTAATTATCATGTATGTTTAAAAGCTTGAATACCTTGACTCTGATAAGTGAAGAGTTCTTACACAGATGGCTTCTGCCACCAGACATAAGACACTTGGGTGCTCTATTAAAACCACAAGCCAAACTTTAAGAACCTAAAAAAGCATATCCAGAGCAATTAACACAAGAGATTTCTATTTGGCTTGCTCAGTTTTAGGTTCATTATATACACGTAAGTCTTGGACTGATTTCGGGCAAAGCATTTAAATGTTTATAAACAGCCAATAACAGCAGCAGTACATTCTGACAATTAAAGCACTAAAAAAGCTACAGTATCATTAAGTTTGAAACAACTCATGAGCAAAATAACCTAGAGCTAGAGGCAAAGCATGTATCTAAATCAACCCCTCTGTCAAAATAACTATTCCATACTCCCCCAACCAGACAAATGACAAGAGGTTCTAAGTAAGGGCTGAATCATGCAGGGTAAACAGCAGCAAAGCAACATTACTTGGGACTCTCAACCAGCGGTAATTAATGATCATTTTCAAATCAAAGCAGATTCCTTTTAAATATGCTGCATGCCTCATTCAAATTCCTAAGAGAAGGGCTATCAAGATAACTAGACTATTATTATTATTATTATTATTCTCATCTCTTGGGTGTAACTAGATGATTAAAAAAAGTTCATACGGAAGTCACAATAAAGCCCTGCCTCCCAGTCCTGGAGAAGATGTGATCTGCTCCGGCTCTTTGAAGGCCAAAGCACAGGCCCATGGCCCAGGAAGCAAAATCACAGCACGAGATTCAGTGCTGTGATTGGGAGGGTGTCCAAGAGCCATGGCATCCCAAGGCTCATCCAGTGCAATGGTGGTGGCCGCTGCCTCTCCACTAGCCCCCAGCTTTTCTGTTGTTCCACCACCTACATCTGTGACCCTAGAACAACACGGGTTTGAACTGTAAAAAATCTCCCTATAAGGGGACTGGAGATTTTTTCAATAAAGTTTTTTGGAAATTTCTGACAATTTGAATAAATATGCAAACTGCATGGACTAGAAATATCAAAAAAAAATTAAGAAAAAATCAGGTATGTCACAAATGCATAAAATGTATGTAGATAACTGGTCTATTTTATCATTTACTACCATAAAATATACACAAATTACAAAAAATTAAAATGTAGGGGCGCCTGGGTGGCTCAGTTGTTAACCATCTGCCCAGGGTCCTGGGATCCAGCCCCAGCATCAGGCTCCCTGCTCGGCTGGGAGTCTGCTTCTCCCTCCTGCCCCTCCCTCCTTCTTGTGCACTCTCTCTCTCTCAAATAAATAAATAAAATCTTTATAAAAAGAAGAAAAGTTAGGGGCACCTGGGTAGCGCAGTGGTTAAGCATCTGCCTTCAGCTCAGGGCGTTATCCCAGGGTTCTGGGTTCGAGCCCTGCATCGGACTCCTCCACTAAGAGCCTGCTTCTTCCTCTCCCACTCCCCCTGCTTGTGTTCCCTCTCTCGCTGGCTGTCTCTCTCTGTCAAATAAATAAATAAAATCTTAAAAAAAAAAAAAAGAAGAAGAAAAGTTAAAATTTATCAAAACTTTACACACACTTAAAGACTGTACATGGCGCCATTTGCAGTCAAGAGAAAGGTAACCAAAGATGCAGTGTGAAATCATAACTGCATAAAACTGAGCGTAATACACACCGCACGACCGTGATAACTTCAGAGCCACCTCTGCTGCTATGCGGGGAGCTCCAGTGCGGCGAGCACCCACTTACAGCGCTGGGTGACCCCAATCACGGCACAAGCAGGCTGTCTCTCCCGGAAACCGTGTATCTTGGTAAAAGTGACCTCTCCCTATTCTCGTGTGTTTTTTGTTGTGTTTAGTGCAAGACCATAAACCCTGAATAACACCATGGGACCCATTAAGAAGCGCCACTGATGATGCAGGAAGCGCTCCCAGGAAGCACGACCTTACAAGAAAAAGCTCAACTGCTTGGTACGTGTGTGGATTGAGGTCTGCAGCTATGGCGTCCACCATTTCAAGGAAAATGAATCCAGTGTACGGACTGCTGTAGGGGGAAAAAAGGGAGTTGATGAAGCTGTCACTGCTGCTACGCCAGGAGGCATGAAAACATTGGACTTTCTGCAAAATACATTTTTTATCCCATATTGAAAATGCAGCTTTAATGTGGGTGCAGGGTGGCTAAATGAAAGGCACACCTCTGAGACTAATAGGATTCGAGAAAAAGCCAAGTCACTCTATGACAACTTCAAGTAAAAGCCAAGTGAACGATCTAAAGCTGGAAAACTTAATGCCAGCAAAGGATGGTTTGATAATTTTAGAAAGAGATTTGGCTTTAAAAAAAAGTTAAGATATCTGAACAGGAGAAGCAGCTTCTGCCAACCAAGAGACAGCAAATGACTTCTCAGACGCCATTAAGAAAAAAAACTGAGGAGAAAGGATATCTGCCTGAACAGGTTTTTAATGCAGACCAAAGTGCCATATTCTGGATAAAAGAGCCACAAAGGACATGTCTAAGTAAAAAAGAGAAGTGAGCACCAGGATTTAAGGAAGGAAGGGACAGCCTACCTCCACTGTTTTGTACCAATGCAGTCTGGTTTATGATCAGGACTGCCGTAATCTGTAAAGCTGCTCACCCCACAGCCTGGAAGGGCAAAGATAACTCAACTGCCAGTCTTTCGGTTGTACAGCAAGAAGGCCTGGACAAGGAGAACCGCTTTCCTGGATGGATTCCCTCGAGCTTTGTCCCTGAAGTCAGGAAGTGCCTTGCCAGTAAGGGGCTGCCTCTTAAAGTTCTTCTGATTGGGCAATGCCCCAGCCACCCAGAACCCCATGAGATCAGCACCAAAGGTGTCAGAATGGACTACGTGCCCTCAGACACAAGGACTCTAGCTCAGCCTAGCGATCAGGCGTCACTGAGGCTCACTGCACATGGTGACATACATGGAAAGGACTGCATGACTTCACAGGATTGGTGACAGAGCTAATCAAGGAAATCATGAAAGACACTGCTGATATGGCAAAAATGGGTGGGTAAAAGGTTTCAAGATATGGATCTCAGAGAAAATCAAGAGCTAAGGGACACCACCCCAGAGGAATTAAGAGAGGACGAGCGCTCCCCTACCAGTGCCAGAGGACAAGGAAGACGACACAGGAGATGCAGTGCCAGAAAACAAACTGACGCTGGACAATCTGGCAGAAGGGCTCTGGTTACTCAAGAGGGCTTTTGATCTCGTTCATGACCTGGACCCCTCTGTGATACAGGCACTGAAACTAAAGTCAACAGTGCAAGGAGGATTGGTACCATTCAGAAATGTTTTCAGAGACGTGAAACAGCCTAAGAAGCCGAACATTATGAGGTATTCCCAGACACTTACGCCCAGCGTGCCCGCCTCTCCAGCCTCGCCTTCCGTCTCCTCCACCTCTGCCGCTCCGGGACAGCAAGGCCAGCCCCGCCCCTTCTCCTACTTCCCACGCGGCCTGTGCGACCGAAGACGGAAACGAGGACCGCTTTCGGATGATCCGCTTCCACCTAGCGAACAGTAAACGATAACCGTGCCGTGCAGGCAACAAACTCATCTGTGGTGTACGTGAATGTCTTCGTGTGACAATCTAAACTGCAGGACATGCACTGTGTGAGATGTTTCTGGGTCGTCATCACCGCCTACATATTCACCCTAAAGAACATCACGCGCGAAGACCCACATGGCAGTGGGTACCCTATCCTTACGCAGGCATGAGGTGAGTGATAGTTAATATAAAATATGGTGCTGAACTTTCTATTTTATAACTCTGCCTTTAAAGATTTACACTGCTGCACAGTATGCCTCTCACATCCACAGGAACTGCTCATCATCCTATCATCAAAGGTAACGGATTCTTTTTCATGTAACAATGTTTCTAATACTGGATGGCACAAAAATTTTACAAGGACTCACTCATTAGTGCATAAGCCAGGCTGCCGTGAAGCAACTGTACCGATTACAGGAGGCTGTATAAAACCACCTCACAGCTGCTGCTTCCTATCAACACATGGATCATTACACCTGTAAATAAATATGAACTACTTTTTCACGTTATGTTTTCATTTTTTCTAAAGATTTATTTATTTATTTGAGAGAGAAAGCATGTGCAAGAGCACACACGCAAGTGTGGGGAGGGGCAGGGGGTGAGGGAGAGAGAATCCTCAAGAAGACTTCCCGCGGAGCACAGAGCCTGACACAGGGATCATTCCCACGACCCCAAGATCACGACCTGAGCCAAAATCAAGAGTCAGATGCTTAACCACCGAAGGCACTCAGGCACCCCTATGTCTTCATTTCTGATGTCTGGTATCAGTAATATGTGTAACAGCTATAGTGATTTTTACCAGGTAAGACCATATTATTGCAGGTACTGACGGACAATTCATGATATCAACAGACAACATAGAATTATGCTACTGACAAATAAAGTACGGTACTATAAATGTACTTTCCCTGCCTTATAGTTTTTATAACATTCTCCTTTCTCTAGGTTATTGTAAGAATACAGTATTATAATACATGTTGTCTCAGGATTTCTTTTCCTTTAGTGCCCCCTGTCCTGGTCACGCCGCTGCGAAGAATGAAGAGGTAAACCAGACAAAGTGGCAGGCGGCAAAGCAAAGTCTACTGAGCGATAGCATAAAGCTCCGGAACAGGGAGGGGACCCAAGAGGGTTGCCGTTGGAGTTCCTACGTCTAGGAGTTTTTATGAGATTGTTGGTGGACTATTTTAATCTGATTAACCCTCCATGCACGTGTCACCCCATCAGGCTTTTGTCCACACACTCACCCACCTATCAGGTAGCTGGAGGAAAGGGTGGAGGGCTCCTTCCAGGGTGGAATAGAGTAACAGGATGGGGTCTTTTTCCTTTTAAGGGTAGTTTCCTCTTAGGACAGGGACCCCTTGCCCCGCCTTTCTCCAACTATCCTCCATTACATGTAACATACAAAATGTGTGCTACATCAGTATCAGTAAGGGATCCAGTCAACTATAGGCGATTAGTGGTTATGTTTTTGGTAGTCAAAATCTGTATGCAGATTTCTTACTGTTGGGAGGTCAGCATCCCTAACTTCCACATTGTTCAAGAGTCAACTGTACTTCAATCATTCCAATAAGCTGTATTTCTTAGTTAAAATAGACAAAGTCAGGGAGCGCCTGGGTGGCTCAGCTGGTTAAGTGTCTGCCTTTGGCTCAGGTCATGATGCCAAGGTCCTGGGATCAAGCCCAGCATCAGGCTCCCTGCTGCTTCTCCTTCCTCTGTGGCTTTCTCACTCTCTCAAATAAACAAATAAAATCTTAAAAAAAAAAAAAAATAGACAAAGTCAGCTTATATTGCTGGGAATGCAAAAGCCTGATTGATAAGCTTCACCATTACACAGTCTCTATTTTATTTTTGTTTAACATAAACAATTTTTGAAACTTCTTTAGTTTTTTTTGTTTTGGTTTTATAGTAGAAAGTTGGAAAGTAGAGCACATACACTGAAGAAATGTAACATCATTTATAATCCCACCATCTAGAGAGATACAACCACAATCATTCTGGAACACCTTTCCAAGCTTTCTGCCCAAATGGACATTTTGACCCCAGAGAAGAAAGTGTGGACACAGTAACCACGCTGGAGATCTATGAAGACATTAAGCCAGGGTGACCACACAATTCATCATTCCAATACACTTTTAAGAGTAAAAGGGCTTCTTTCTTTCCCTTCCCTATTAATAAGCCAAGAAAACATACTTAAATTGGGGCTATCCTTGGCAAACCCAAGTGTACAGCTGCTCTACATATGTGAATAGTTCAACCTACTGATTAGAAACCTCTACTTTAGAAACAGTACCATTCATCAGAAGAGGCTATAAATTATAAATCATTCTTCCCTAGCATGATTTATTTTTATCAACAAAAAGGGGAATAAGAAGATAATAAAACTTTCTATGTCCTCACAAATCCAAAATTTTAAAGAAAAACATCTCAGAAAACTACAATTAGCATCAGAAAATGCAAAATATAGCTATCACTCCTTCCTTCTTAAGTCAGAAAAAATGCTGATCCAATTTGTCTTTGCACAGGAAGTCATTCAATAAAAAACATACAGAGAACAAAGGACTTTTTCCTGAATTATCAAGGCACCACTGAAGCAGTACGTCCAGTTCTTCACACCCAAAACAGTGTATCTTTTTGGGTTTTCTTCCCCCTTTAAGTAGGTCAGAGCCCTTAAGAAGGCTGGAGGGGAAAACAGCCTGAACATAAAATACATTGTTTCTCACAGACTCCTAGAAGCTGACAAGAAGTGATGGGAAGAGAGTAAAAATAAAACATCATTTACAGAGTAACTCAACAGAAGCAGATAGAACAGTCCTCTACAAGACAAAGCAACAGAAAGACCGGTCAAGGATGGGAAAATCAGAGTACAGATTCAAAAACAGTGACACATGGTTGATGAGAGGCACAGAGCCAGAGGCTGCTGGGCCCACTTTTTTTCCTCCCCCTTTTCAATGAGATCTTGCTCAGCAGCAGCTCCCGCTTCTAGCTTTCTGCCCTAGCCAGCACCGCTCCTTACCTACTGGCTGGTATTCTTTCCCCTCATCCCCCAGCTTCTTTTCTGAAGAAGAGTCCTGCTCACTGTCCCCACCTCCACTGATCATACTTTACCTACAGGAGAGCAAGTTCAGTCTCTGAATCAAATACTTTGGGCTCAGCCTAAAAGGACAAAAGTAAATTTTTTAATAATCTTATCCTTTTAGATAGTGACAGTGAAATAATAATTTTATCTGGAAGCAATATAGAATGCACACACTTTAAAACATTTCTTTAAACTGAGTCCCAAGAATACAGAAAAGGTATAAAAATCGTGTGAAGCACTACATATGCCTGGTTTGTACAGTTCTCTATGTAGAAATCCTAGACAGAAATTACAAACAGGCAGGGATGAAGACAGGGAGGGAAGAAGGAAACAAGTTTTTTAATGTTAAAAGCCTAAACATAGATTGTAATTTCAGAAAAGTACAGGATGAACTAACAGCTGACCTTTGAACCTCACTTGCCTCTAAAAATGGAAAGATTGCAGGGGAATGAGAAAGAGTACTGCTTTGAAACAACATTTTTTAAAAAACATTTTTTTCATATGTTGCACTTTAAACATGCTCTTGATTCATTGGAGGGCTTTACTTAGCACAAATGAAAATATTTACCTGGTATTTACCCAAATACTTATTTATCAGTATTTTTAACCAGACATGTCTTTCTTGAATATTGGCCTGTTTAAGATGCTTAATTAAAGTAACCTTTGGCAGTACAATTCCAGTTCACAGTCTGCAATGCCTTTTTTTTTTTAAGATTTTATTATTTATTTCTGAGAGCGAGTGAGTGAGAACACAAGCAGGGGGAGGGGCAGAGGGAGAAGCGGCTCCCCGCTGAGCAGAGAGTCTGATGCGGGGGTCCATCCCAGGACCCTGAGATCATGACCTGAGCCCAAGGCAGACGCTTAACCGAATGAGCCACTCAGGTGTCCCGGCAATGCTTTTATTATCATTTTGTTGGTTTGCTGTTTAAAAAATGATCAAGAACAAGTTCACCAAGTTGAAGGAAAGAATTTAAAGGCAAAAAGATACAAGAACTAGAAGTGAAAGCACTGAAATGGTGTCAGAATAGAAAATGTTTAAAAAGAGATCGTATGGTAAGGAAAGGATGTAAACTTCATTTTGTAATTTTGCTAATAAAGAACTCTAATTCTGATACCAAAATTAGATGGTAACAAACTGAGGTATAGAACAGGACTGTCGGGCTAAATTTAGACACTCCTTCTCTGTGGCCTCTACCAGCTCCCAGATCATTTACTGAATGGTTAAATTCACGACTTCCCGACTGGTACGCATTATTATATTTGCTTTACACACATACAGGAACTGGGGCCCAGAGAAAGTTACCTACTTGCCCAAGGTTAACAAAGCAATTCAGTGACTGGCCTGATTCCAGAGCATGTGATCATAAAACAAGACCACCCACCACCTCTTGAGCATCCACTTTATAAACATTATCTCTTTGGGCATTACCACCTTTATTTTAAAGAACAAGGACACTGGGGCGCCTGGGTGGCTGTCAGTGAAGCTCTTGGCTTTGGCTCAGGTCCTGATCTCGGGGTCGGGGGACCGAGCCCCGCACCAGGCTCCAAGCTCAGCGCAGAGTCTGCTTGTCTCTCTCACTCCCCCTCTCCCTCTGTCTCATAAATAAATAAACAAACAAGAAGAAAACCTAAGACTTAAGTTAGGCAGCTTGCCCAAATTTAGTTTCTGGTCCATGGCTCCAAAGCCCATACACTCTTTCCAATATATCATGCTGCTTTCAGTACTAACATTCTATAAATCCATCACCACAAGATGATCCCCCCCTTGTGGGAAACTGTGATTCCTGCAGGATGGAGATCAAGTCAGATTTGATCTTTTGTTGCCAAAGCTTCTCCTCTTCCTCCCTTCCCATGCCCCCATCAGTCAATTCTCCGGGCTTTACATTATTATCAGTCACTCCCCCTACCACCCTTCTCAAACAGTTAACTGGAAAAGCTTAGACATTAGAAGGAAATTTTCCAAGAAAAGGTTATCAAGGCAGGGCCACTGTCAACAGTCCGCCATAGTATTAATAACCTTACTCCAAGTCCAAGGCCCAAATCATATATTGATGTATTTTTAAAATAAAAAATTCAGGGGCGCCTGGGTGGCACAGCGGTTAAGCGTCTGCCTTCGGCTCAGGGCGTGATCCCAGCGTTATGGGATTGAGCCCCACGTCAGGCTCCTCCGCTATGAGCCTGCTTCTTCCTCTCCTGCTCCCCCTGCTTGTGGAAGTTCCCTCTCTCGCTGGCTGTCTCTATCTCTGTCAAATAAATAAATAAATAAATCTTTAAAAAAATAAATAAAAATAAAAAATTCAGTATTTCCCACTGTCATTTCTATCTTGTGCCTTTATCACCTGATTTACAACAGGCACCATTTCTAGGTCAGCCACCTCATCTATAAAATGAGCAACATCATCTCAAATGACCCTTCCAATTTAGAGCTCTAAGTTATCTCAAAAAATCCCCTCTTCCTTTGTGAGGGAGTGGCTGAAAATTTATAGGGGCTGGAGGGCAGGGGGGTGGAGGCTGTAGATAAAACCCCAGAGTAAGTAAAGCAAACTCACTATTATTAGGTTCTACTGTATACACAAGGACCCACTCACAGGCACACACACAAAGTCCAATCTGAAACAAGCAACAAAAACAATCCAGAGCTTGTGCTCTGCCAACCCAAAATGAATCATCTATTTTTAGCTCACATCCACTCAAGACAGGGCCTAGACTGGTCCGCAGCAGCCAAATGAGCAGCCAATGGGGCTCACCAATGCACCTTAAGGCAAGCTGGATCTCTAAGCCTTAAGAGTAACCTTCGCTTGACTACAGCTATAACCCAAATATAAGAACAGAAAGCTCTGAAGACATAAAGCTTGCCAAGGAAGAAGTAGCATTTCAAATATTTATGCCTACTTCCCCACTTTATTCTGGTAGGAGGTGTGGCCAAAGTTCAAAAAGCCCGGACATCTTTACATTCTAATCTCAATTTTCCAAGTCTGTGTGAGTCACTTTACAGTTGAGGAACCTGAGAAGGAGCAAAGGTGACCAAGGTTAAAATTAAAATCCTAGGGGCGCCTGGGTGGCACAGCGGTTAAGCGTCTGCCTTCGGCTCAGGGCGTGATCCCGGCGATCTCGGATCGAGCCCCACATCACGCTCCTCCGCTATGAGCCTGCTTCTTCCTCTCCCACTCCCCCTGCTTGTGTTCCCTCTCTCTCTGGCTGTCTCTATCTCTTTCGAATAAATAAATAAAATCTTTTAAAAAAAAAATTAAAATCCTAAAGTCACTTGCAAACAACCTTAAATAGTAAATGGTGAATTTAGGGCTGAGAATTTTTAAAAACTCTGAATTTGGGGAAAGGTGCAAAATTTTAAATTTCAGTTATCAAGATTATAATTATCTATAAATTAGAGCATATTGATAAACAGTTGCAGTTCAGACAATCACTTAAAGTTTAAGGCATCAACAAAATGTTCTCACTCCAATCCAGGGAGCTGTGCCTAGTGTTCCTGCTGCTGGCATGAGACTCAAGGGAAAGAGCACAAGAGCAACAGGCAGCATAAGCTCAAGTCCCGAGTCTGCCATTAATTCACTGGTATGCCTCCAATGCTCGTGGCTCACAGGTAATTCAAACATCAGGTAGGTACCTTCCAGAAGAAAAGAGTACTACCAGAAAGAAGCTGCTGGAGATCCCACCGAAAACTATGCGAGGGTTTCCAGGCACAGGAAGGTTGGGTAAAACAGCTACAGAAACAAACGTTTAACAAAGCTTTGCAGAAGAGAGTAAAATAAGGGAATACTGCCCAATATAGTCTAATTAAAAAGACAAAAATAATCTTTTCTCAGAGAAAACTTCCTTACTAATTGGGAAAGAAATTTAAAAACCTTAATAAATGTTTGTGACTTACTATACAGGCTAGAAGACGTGTTAGGTACCAGAACACAAAGATGGATAAAACGCTCTCTCTATAGTCTAGGGAGGTGATGGGCAGCTTCTCAGACAGGTGTATCAATAGACAGGGCACTCTGCGGGGGTGCTGGAGCGGCAGCTCAAAGTGCCAACTGTATCAGCACAGCCACGATCCATGCGGCGGGAAGAGCATCCATGAACGCAGCAAGGATGGTAAGACCAAGGATGGTAAGACCAAGGCGGCAGGAACTGCAGGTGGGGAGCACCAGACGGTGAAGAGACCTTCTCAAGCTAGACAAAAAAGTCTCTTTTAGGAATGTGATCCTCGACGTGGCACAATGGGCTAAGGGGACAGGCCAGCAGCAGTCAGGAAGGAGCAGCACTGGGGGCCAGAGGTGTGGAGCGGCTGAATACAAGCAGGGCACTAACGTCACAGGAGAGCAGACAGTTTGGAAAGAACGTCTGCAAGGGGATTAACAGCACCCAGTGACCAACCGGATGTGGACAGTGAGGAAAAATGAGGAGATAAGGCAATGCTGAGGATTTTGAATCTATAGAAAGTTATAAATACTCACTTATTTAAATTAAAATGAGCAGTGTGACAAAATTTTAGAGACAGAAGGACCATTCCTGGTCACAGTGGGCCCATAATTTGAGCTTGACAGTTAAGAAGTAACATGAGCAAGAAATCTGGCAGAGAGGACAGTGGCTCCAGCAGCTGCTACAAAGAAAAGCTTAAAAGTTACATACACAGTTGAACTTTGAACAACGCAGGGTTAGGGGCGCCAATTCCTGTGCAGTAACTTTGGACTCCCCAAAACTTAACTACCAATAGCCTACTGATGACAGGAACCCTTACTGATAACCTAAACGATTAACGCACGTTTTGTACATTACATACTGTATTCTTACAACAAGGTAAGGTAGAGAAAAGAAAATGTTAATTACAGGGAAGAAAAAATACACTTATTGTATTTTTTAAAAAATCAGTGGGCCCACACAGTTCGAACTCCTTCAAGGGTCAACTGTCTGCATCAGCAAAAACCCTCACTATTTCCTGGGCTGAGATTAGGGAACTTCTTTCTATCCTTGCATAGACCTTATAAAATTTCCTGTTGCCGTCTTCTTTCTTTCAAAGATATTTATAACGTTCACTTAAACCCACAGAGGCAGGGAAAAATTTAGCATTAACATTTAAACACACAGGGTAATTTTTGTCCTTGACTCCAGAGTCCCTAAGGGCAGCCATACACCAAAAGGATGATTTATTCCCTCTCCTCCCCTTACAACTACATTTTACAAGACAGAAAAGTGAGACACAGATTGGCCATATAACCTATCAGCAGAGTCAAGAAGGATTAAACAAGATAAAGACTTTGGTTTATGGTATGGTTTCAAAAGACATTTAGGTAGTGATGTAAAGTAGGCAGGTGGATATATATGTCTGCAGCTCAGAATGGAGAGCTCAGATATAAATTTGGGAGTCACCAGCACACAGATGGAACTCAACACCATGGAAACAGATGAGATCATCTTCAGAGAAAATGCAGACGAACAGAGGAAAAGACCTAGGACAGAGACCTTGAGGAAGGGCCAACATTTGGTTAAGGAGAATCCAAAGAAATTGAGAAGGATGACTTGTAGTTCATCTTCTACCCCAACTTCTTTACTAACCAAAAATAGAAACCTTTTGTATTAAGCATATCTACGTATTTCAGCTCCAGATATTTTGAATGCTTAAGACAACTATGAATTTTACCACTTTCAGTAAGTGGCTAGTTAGTGACAGTAATCTTCATTTGCCTCGAGCTGTCAGGAGTTAAATCTGCTGATGAGTGACATTTCCAGATAAAGGAAGGTTTTCGCTTTACACATACAGCTCATAGCTCAAATGCCTTCAAGAATCAGGTAGGTGAGGGCGCCTGGCTGGCTCAATCGGTAGAGCATCCGATTCTTGATCTTGGGGTTCTAAGTTTGAGCCCCATGTTGGGTGTAGAGATTAATTAAAAATAAAATCTTTAAACCAAATAAATAAAATCTTAAAAAAAAAATGACTGAATGAATGAATCAGGTAAGTGAGTGTGAAGCACTAAGATACACAATGGTCAACGTTGGGTCCTGGTCCTACGGGCATGGGCTACAGCCTCCCCTGTGGGCATTCAGATTCAGTGTAGAGAAAAATGGAGGGTCCTGGTACTCACAGTACCATGTGAACTGGGAATCAAAACCATGTCTCCAGGGGCTCATAGCTACAGCGCAAGGCTGCACGTTAACAAAAGTCTTTCTTCCTGCCATTAACCATTTTTCCCTACAGATGAAGTACAAATCCATACAACGTTGTAAAAAGGAGGCACTTTTTAAACTCATCAGCTCTGTGGCTTTGGCTGTTGTCACCAACCCATCCACAAATCAGAGATCACACTGCTGTGAGAACTAACGGAAGCCTGCCTGGAACAGGTTCCAAACCCGCTGACCGAGGAGCGGACAAGGAGCTTTCTGAACTGTATCACTGACCACCAGAGCATAATAGTGCCTGCGTGGCTACTAAGAATCATCGAAGTTCCATCCACACAAATCAAAAAAAGAAAAGAAAAAAGGAGTTACACCTTTTATGGAGTTCTCATTTTATTGTTTGAAGTTTTTAACCATCAACTGAACAAGATATGACAGGATAACGGCACCTAACAAAATGTATCAAACAGATGGGTAATATCAAACGAAGTTTGATTCTCGGTATTGGAATGGACTGTACTGATGACCTTTCTTACCTTCTCCTGAAAAGGCTACCACTACTTACAAGCAGCAGCTTCTGTGACTCCAGAAGGTCAGAGTCACTGGTCCTCTTGCCTAAGAAATTGTATAATTCTTTTCAGATAGAATAGATTTGGGGTTAAAAAGCCCTGTCAGGCCAGGATGGGCAATACAAGGCAAGAAGACAGCAGAAGTGTGATTCTGTCCACTTGTGCCAGTTACCTTTGCTTTGTTCCACGGCCACGGCTGGCAGCCCGAGTCTCTCTGCCTAGTGGTGCTCATACACTGACGCTGCTGGAGGAAGACCTGAGGGTGCACGTTCTTAATAAACGTACGCAACCTGACTCGGGACACCTTGTACGGGGAAACCCTCGAAATCCTTGTTGTTCGGGGTGCCCTGAGGTGCAGAGGGTGGGGCTGTGCCTCATGGCTATGCACAATCCCGACCACCACCCGGGGCCGACATCGTCAAATCACAAACACATTGGTTTTCTTACCTATAAAGTGAGAAAACAGCCATCTACACTACACATCTAGAGAACTGCTTAAAGAATTAAACTAATAGTGAACAGAGAATACACTATAAAACAAAAGCACTGGAGTTATTTCTTCTATTCTCTGGCCAGAGCAGAACTAAAAGAACGGTCCTAGTAGAATTTAAAATCACCATTCCTGGTTTTCTTAAAGAAAAAGGAAACCGTCAAACCAATTTCTTTGTACAATGTTCCAAGGCTCTAAATTTCTTAACTTTAAGTACTGAAAGTTATTGGTTACAAGAAACTAGGGGTGCCTGGGTGGCTCAGTCAGTTAAGCGTCCGACTCTTGGTTTCAGCTCGGTCATGATCTCGAGGTTGTGAGATCGAGCCCCGCGTCAGGCTCTGCACTCAGCAGGGAGTCTGAGTCAGATTCTTTCTCCCTTCCCCCCACCACTCACTTGCTTTCTCTCGCTCTCAAAAATTTTTCAAAATTAAAAAATAAATCTTAAAAAAAAAAAAAGGAATCCAAAGTGGAAGCTTAGATGAATCACTTCACCGTTTAGGGCATCAGTCTTCCTCACGCAAAAAACAAGCATAGAGGATACATGGGATCTCCAAGCTCTTTCCATGCTGTGATGTTTTTTCATTCTATTCATCTATGAATGCCTGGTCAAAAGAACTAGTGAAATGCTGTTGGTTAGTTAATAAAAATGAATCATTATAACTGAGTTGCATCATTCATAAATGAACTTTTACATTCCACCATCTCAACTGTATTAAAGTTAGAGGGGAAATAACAATTTTAGGGGCACCTGGCTGGCTCAGTAGGTAAAACATGCGACTCTTGATCCCAGGGTCATGAGTTCAAGCCCTACGTTGGGCGTGGTAACTACTTTTAAAAAAAAAAGAAAATGACAACTCTGGTAATGTGGCGATTCCTCCCAACATTCCTTTCAGTAAGGGTACGAGGTGGAATGACAGGCAATATGATGTGTAAATCTTTGATTTCTTCACATGAGCTCTTGTCCACATGCCTCTCAAAACATGACCATGTCGCTGAGAAACAAGTTATTCTAGTGTTCAAAAATACATCACTTTGTACCACATGCCCTCACATGCAACAAACGATAAAAGGAATGCTGATGTGTTGCACCAGTGGATGAAAGCCTGGCTGTGCTGGACTTACAGGGGACACGACGTCAGTCACCACACAGTAATTTCACATCCAGAGACATACAGGATTTACCTCATGCGTCTGTAAGGTGTGGTGCCACTGAACTCTTGGTGGAAATTCTGAAGTTCAGAACCACAAAAAGTATCAAATCATACGAGGTAACTAGACAGAGCCTCATCTTTAGAAAAAGTTAACTTCAGTACATCTACTTTAAAACCTTAAATTAAAAGAAATTTCTTGGAAAATGCTTAATTTGCATTTATCTAAAGTATCACTACAAACAGATCCATCATAATATCTGTCTAGTCCCAAGAATCAGAAGGCCTTTAATGTTCTCCATAAAATGTTTGATTGCATTCAACTACCAGAAGGGTGAACCACAGATAAGCAGTTCCTTTTTTGTCACTAGCTGTTAAATATTTTATAGCACCTCCGAGAGAGGCAGGGGTAGTAACTGTATTTTTCTCCCAGAGCCAGCTGGACTGCCAAGCCGGGCCCAAGCTAGGCGCTGAGAACACGGTGGCCCCGTGGGCAGCAAGAGCAGCGGAAGGTGCTCAGGAGCAAGGGCGTGGAGGGACAGAGCGAGGAGGGGCTCAGCCGGCCAAACACTGTTTCCGGATTTGTTTACTTTGAAATAAATACTGGTATCTACGCCGAAACAGAAGCGTACAAAGATACCACCACAGCAATAAATCCATCACTGATACACTCTCTTGCTTCAACTACAAAAGCTCAGGGAAACCAGAGACAAATTATTAACCACAAAAATCCTGTAATCAGGACTAACCACATACAACACAGAAACAAATACTTAAGGTTTGACAGGCCGACCACCTGTCCTTAGGACATCCCCATCCATCTAAACAAATAAGAAACCAATCTCTTTTTAAAATCTTGGAGAGAAGCGCACTTCACAGCCTCTCTTGGTAATCCATTTCAGTGTTTACTACTCAACAGCATCAAGGAAATCATCTACCTTCTGTCATTTAAATGGTAAATACTGCCATGTTTTCACCCCTTTCCAGAGCAAATGAATAACATTTTGCCACCAACCCCACAACACACCTTGCAACCTTTGATTCTATCCTCGAGGGGAAAATGTATTTCTTAAGACTTTCTTAAAAAACCTGAGACCTGACGTTATGCTCACAGGAGCATGTGTAAGCTCTACACACAGGTGGAACATTTCCCTTGCTAAACCCTGTCAACGGCTCTTGGTAAACTTCAGCATTAAAATCCAAAAGCCTGGGGCGCCTGGGTGGCCCAGTCAGTTGAGCATCCAACTCGGGTTTGGCTCAGGTCATGATCTGGTCATGAGATGGAGCCCCGCGCGTCAGGCTCCAAGCTGGACATGGAGCCTGCTTGAGATGCTCTCTCTCCTTCTCCCTCTTTCCCTCCCCCTGCTCACATGCTCTCTCTAAATAAATACAATCTTTTACAAATCAAAATTAAAAATAAAATAAAATCCAAAATCCTTACCACTGCACAGAAGGATCCTTGCTGCCAGGACACAATCTCTCTCTCACCTGTGTCCCACCCTTTCCTCCACCTCTTTCCCAGCCTTACAGAATTATCCAGAATTCCCAGATGGTACCACAATGTTTCATTTCACTCTGACCTCTCAAATGCCATACCCAGCCTGCAAGGCTAACCTGAGGACTGTGACTTCACGCTTCAGCCTCCCACTCTACAAAAGCACACACACTGCTGGCTCCTCCCCCCAAAACCCTCAAATTCTAGCAGGAAAAATGCAGTTTGCCAAAAAAAGAGCTTGACTAAACAGGTGATTAATCTTTACAACAAAGTCAGGGCATATTTACTGAACATCCACAAGGCCCTAGTCCACAACCCTCACAAGGAGGGTTGGAGAATCTTAATTTCTACACATCTTTAAAAATATTTTAAAAAAGGAAAACCTATCATTGGTGTTAAGTGTTTTGTCATCTCTATGGGGTGAGAAGCTACTATCATATAACTTCTTAAAATTCCTTACAAAACTAAGGTTCATTAACAAAGGCACTAAGCATACCTTGAGTGTTTTACGAATGCGACCGAATACAGGAATGTACTGCGTCTCAGAGTTCGCTGAAGTCAGTGACATGCACTTTGCTCGCGCGTGTGCACACCCAGAGGAGCACTGAAGGCGTCACAGTAACAGCTGGCTTTACTAGAGAGAAGAGCTAAGGGAAGGTCAGCAACGGCGAGCACACAGTTCGCCACCAGCTGTACAACACTCAGAAAGAAACGGCTGAGACTCCCAAGTAAGAGTGGAGGCAAGAAGGTCCTTGCTGCACTGCCAGTGCAAGTACGATGCTGTATCTCTGGGGAGCAATGGGACACGCTTGCCCAAGGCCCTGACAAGCGGCTTCGCAGATGACTCCATCTCTGAGACCACCGAGACTCAATAAACAGAATTATGGTATACCCCTCCATATCACAGACTCAGTCCTACGCAGCTGTTAAAAATGGTACCATAAAAAAATGATGCTACAGAAGATTACTTAATAACATAAGAAAGATTGCATGTGATAAATATAAAAAGCCAATTCCAAAGTAATTTGTCGGTATGATACTGGGTTTTCTTTTTGATGATGGTGATCCTGTTAAAGTATGTCTGTGTGATTTTTACAGGTCTACTTACACCAAAACAAAATATTAACCTTAAAAAATTAATAAAGGTGACTGACCTTTAGTGATAAAAGCATCGTGCTTTTTGTGTCCTTCTTTTTATCTGAATTTCCTAAAATGAATAAACTTCTCTTCTGAGATATGTGTAAAAGATATTAAGGGGCACCTGGGTGGCTCAGTCAGTGAAGCGTCTGCCTTCGGCTCAGGTCATGATCCCAGGGTCCTAGGGTCGAGCCCTGCATCAGGCTCCCCACTCAGCAGGTTGTTTGCCTCTCCCTCTCCCTCTGCCCCTCCCCCTGCTTGTGTATGCGTGCTCTCTCTCTTTCAAATAAAATCTTAAAAAAATTATATTAAATAATATTAATCATAATTAAGTTAAAGAAAAGGTTTAGTTCTCCTGTAGGAACTAGTATATTTTCTCCTTACAGATAGTAAGAGCAACATTACTTTCCTTCTTTAGTCCAGCTGTCAGGAGACTAAACACCAAATTTGCCAGTCACCATTAGCAGGTGCACCGCAAATGCCCCATATGGGCGGGGCGGGGGGGCCGCTTCTGACTATCCACTGTCACAACCTTATACCCTGACCTGCACTTTCTCTGGTTCTTTCTCTATTGCATTGTAGATATTCTTCTAACTAGCCTCAAAATCTTCTTTGTGGGAGGAGTGTGGGTGAAAGGGGAAAAGAAAGATAGAAAAAGAAGGGAAACGGGAAAGGAGAGAAAGGATGAGGTGACAGCTGCACAAACAGGACATTGCTCTACCTCTGTAATTTTCAGGTTAACTTACTGCAGTTTAACTTCTATTATAGAGGGCATCTGAGTAAGTGTAGAATCAATGAGCATAAACCTTCCCAGTCTGAGAAATGCACGTCTTTCAGGGGCCCTTCCTACTTCAAACAACTGAATTCTTCTGGAGTTTTGATACCTTAGTATGCAGTTATTAGAGCAGTGATCACCAGTGTTTTTGCGTATTTGAACCGTCAGAAAAACGCAGACACACTTCTTAGCGTAACAATAGTTGGACTTGTACGCCTCCAATCTACAGATAATGCTTATAGTACTCACAGGATTTGAAAATCCTTTATGATAAACCCGCACGTCTGTGGCTCACTGACTAAAATCAATGTGCTACAGCACAGAAGAAAAACGTCTACCATGAGCTGAATTTAGACGGCAGATACTCTTCTAAGGCGGGTGTGAGTTCTTGTTTTGTTTTTTTAATTTGCGCCATCATTTTAAATGAGAGCTCTGGGGCACCTGGCTGGCTCAGTCAGTGGAGTGAGCAACTCTTGATCTCAGGTTTGGAGGTCTGAGCCCCACACTGGGTGTAGAGATTACTTAAAAAATAAAACCTTTAAAAAAGTAGATAAAAATAAGAGATCCGACACACACAAAAAAAACAAATTCTCCCGGGGATGAACTGTATGGTGACTTGTAATATAATAAAAAATCATTAAAAAAAAAAAATTCTCAACTTCTCCTAAAAATCGCAGAAGCCAGCAAAAGCCGGCTTGTGTTTCAGCATGTCAGTAGCCGGCAAGAGCAGGGCAGCAGCCTCCTCTGTTTACGTGTTTATCTAGGAGGGAACACTTGGTGTGAAAAACACACGTCATTATAAAAACCGCATTACATACCTACAGGCAAAAGGACAGACATGGAACTATACCAAGCACTGCAGAATTATACAGCGCGTCTTTGCAGACCACATATTTGTGTGCACAGACTCATTTACACATACATGCGTGCACACACACCCTTGTATTATAAACTCTGGGTTTACAGACGCTGGAACATATTTAAATACTTTTTTGCCACCTGTTTTTCACCCTTATTTTTTTTTTACAATGTCTTTTAATAACATTTTTGCATTATTAAATCGGTTTAATCTCTGTATCATATCCTTATACTACAAACCATAATGAATTTAATACACTTTACAAATCATTTCATTTATTTACAATAGCTTTGCTAGCATAAAGGTGCAGAGTAAGTCACAAAGACCTTTGTGTTTTATTTTTGCCTTTATAGAACAGGAAATGATGTTGAGTTCTCTATGCTCCTCCTTCTCCCCAGTTTTCACTTTTTTTTTTTTTTTTAATTGAAGCATAGCAGCAGCCACCTCTTTAGATGGGACTGTGGTCTCTAGTGTTCTAGAGTCCGCACCTGGCCCTCATCACTCATTCACAATTGCCTTTGGTAGGCAAATGTCTGTAACCCCTTCACCGTACCTCTAATCTTAATGTACGTTCACACAAAATGCAACTATTGGTTATTTGTAATCTTTTCAAAAAAGTGCCAAGAGCTTCCCACTGGCATAGTCCATGATACGGTGCTCAGCTCCACATGCCCAAAAAACTGACCACGTTGCATCAGGGGTAAGCCACCCACCAAGGCCTCTTCTATAAAGATCCTATGCTTTTGTGCTGCCTTTGCTGCTCCCTGATTTCCAAATCACTGACTGGCGAGTGCACAGCAGCTGCTGATAAATGCTGGATGGATGGACAGATGATGGATGGATGACAAATGTAATCTACACTAAAATTAGTCTTTAATTTCTTCCAGCCACTGGCTGGAAGAATTCTGCTCCAAAGGGAATCTGCACTATGACTGCTAGAGCTAGAGTTATTTCTTATTGTTGTCATTGTTATTTTTATACTAGCTGTTCACATTTGTGCAAAACTTCCCTGATCTGCCATTTGGGGGGAGGGGAGGAGGGCAGTTCCCAAAGGGAAGAGGATGTGCAGCTGTGGGTACACGAAGCGATTACAGGTGATACTTGGGACTTGGTGTTGAATTACAATGAATCACATACTGAGAGAGTTACTCTTTTCCCAACTTCTTTCAGGCTATCTGAGTATATCAAAGAGCATGTCTCACTTTGGTGCTAACACAGATTTAAGCTCCTTTCTGACATTTGCCAATTTAATTTCCCTGGTAAACAGAGGGAGCATATGGCCAGGCCTAAAGCCTTTATCAGACAACAGAATAGAGACAGGGTTTAATAGTAATTGTTTTTTTCAGGTTCTGGTAGGAACACAAAGATTTCTTTTTAAAGAAAATTAACTTTAAAAAGGCATTATAAAAATTTATGTTATGTATATTTTATCACAACTAAAAACAAGCAAAAAACATGTTATTAAGTAAATAACAGTACAGGATGGAGTACAAGCAAGACAAACAGCACCAAGTGATACACAAAATGCTGACGTTTGGGAAATAAAAGGCTATCGTTTGATGTTATCAGTTTGGCAAAGAGATGGAAAGTGTTCAGATTTACTTTAATTTCCATTTTACATTATAATAAATGTAAAAAAATATATCTAATAACAAACTGCATTTTTATGGTGGTAGAAAAACCTAAGATTTATAACAGGGATACTCTGAGTTAAATTAGCTTATCACTATAATTGACTATATATGAGAATATATATATATATATATATATATATATATATATAACTATTTATGACTATATATGGCTATAATTTATTACTCTAAGCAAATACCATAAAAATTATTCCCTATACCAAAAAAGTCTTCCCAAAAAGTTCCTAAATTGTAAGCTGCAAATGATGATCTAAAGTAAAAATATTCTGCAATGAAAACACTTCTATATTTAAGTTCTACAATTGGGGCTAACACTAAGTAAACCAGTAAGTAGACCCAATGTCATTGATACTCCCCTCTGTCAAACAACAGCTGTGACAAATGCTACAAAGGAAAGGTACTCGCTCTGTAAGGGCTTATAATAGGTGTAATTTGACCTAGGCAGGGTTTCCTTAAGATGGGAGGGATAAGAGCAGCAGAAGAGCAAACCAAGAGGGACATGACTGAAGTCAAAGGAGTCTGAGGTCGGGCTGGAGAATGTGGGCACTCACTGGCCCAGATATGGAGCTCTCCTTTTCTGCCAAGAACAGTGGGAAAAGAGCTGAAGGTTATTTAAGTGGAGTGACCTGCCTGAGCAGACCGGTGTTCTGAAAGGTTATGCTGGCTGGCAGCCCTCCAAAGAGGCATCGGGAAACAATCAAAGTTTAAATTGGTAACAAACACAATAATCTAGAAATTACTGCATCTAAACCACATAAATAATCACCAACAGGAAGAAAACTCAGAAAACTGTCCAGGTTTTTTTAAACAGAAATTAAAAGACAAAAGTACACTTTTATTTAGGTGTAGGATACAGAAATTTTAGAGACTATGAAATAAAATGTAACACTATACAAATTTAACATTATAAAAAGGTAATACAAAATCTAAACATCTCAAAAAATGTCCTCATTTCTTGGTCAGACCCAAGGTGGCCTACCTACCTCAAGGTAAGTTTTAGGAGGACCAGAGGTCCATGGAGGGGTTCTCAAGGGTGGGATGCTGAGTACCAAGAACGGAGGCCCTGATTACTTCCCCGGTTCTCACCCGGGGCTTTTATGTTTTATATGACAGGCTTCTAGTAAGGTTTAAATGAAGAAGTAATTTTGCTATTGAAACCAAGTCTGAAAACTAATGTTAACACCTGTGGCCTCCAGGGCCCAGTTAGAAGAGCGGAAACAGTCAGTGGGAGAGCAGCACCTCAGATGACTACACCTTATGATTCCCATTTGGTCTAAACTTCTGATTTCATTCATGAAAGCTGGTACTCAGAAAGTCCCTTATCTACATCTAATTCTCCTCAAAAAGGCTCAAACTACTGGTCACACTGGCACACCTACCAGAATTCTGACAGAGAAAGAAAAGGGGAAGGGAACAGAAATGGGAAGGCAGAGAAAAAGGCTGTATACAGTACCAACCTCACCAGGACCTGGAGCACAGCTAGTGCGAGTGTAGACTGGCACACTCACTCTGGAAAACTGGCAACGTACGCTAATGCTTAGCAATTGCGCTCCTAGGTGCACACACAACAGAAATGCATGCAGAGGTCCATTCCCCAAAAGATACGTATTCAAATGCTCACAGCAGCAGCTTTCCTAACAAGCTGCAAACATCCCACATGCTCGTCAACAACAGAATGGATAAATAAAGCGGGGCACATTCGTATGGTGATTTCCGCACAGCAACGAGACCAAGCCAATTCCCGCTACACACAAAACACGAGAGCAACTCACAGGTAACGCGGGGAGAAGACAGACCAAAACCTGTACAGAGGGTTTCTATTTACAGATGATGTTCAACAGATACAAATGAATGGTCATACGTGGAAATAACTTCATCTTTACCTTAATACTAAGACCCAAATGAATCCCAGTCTTAACATATTAAGAGCCAACAACGTTTATTAAGTCGACCTAGAAGAAAATCTTAGTGACATTTGGGTTGGCAAAAATTTCTTAGATACAACAAGTAAAACATAAAGTACAAAAGAAAGAAAACCCAATAATTGGATTTCATAATGATCTATGACCTGTGCACTTTCCCATATATATCTTCAATAAACATATTACTGAAAGTTAAATGAAAACAGAAGAAAGCGCAAGGACTGAGTGGAGGGAGACCACACAACCCGCCACTATCATCTCTTCTCAGCACTTGGGAAAGTACGCCTCAAGCACACGTGCCCCGGGAAGTCGGACTGCGGCAGGGGTGAGGGTGAGAAATGGAGAAGCAGTCACCACTGCCTACCTGCGCTGCCTTGTGAGCTGGAGTGGGGAGAGGGGAACACAACGAAGACAGAATTCTGTTTTAAGATCTTTTTTTAAAGTAATCTCTACACCCAATGTGGGGCTCACACTTAAAACCCCGAGATCAAGAGTCGCAAGCTCTACCAACTGAGCCAGCCGGGCCCCCCGGAAGAGGGAATTTTTTAAATAAAATCTGGCTATCCTTCCATGACTGCTCTTAGTTCCCCATAGAAACATGGAGGAAAATACATCCGACCTAAGAGCAAATAAAAGACACCTTGGTCCTGGATCCTTTCCCACCGAATATCCTTTACTCCTCTCTCCCACCCTGATTTTTAAAATTTCTCCCCCTTCCATTCCCCTTATTCTTCCAAGATTCTCTTGTTGCTTTCTGCAACCACGCGTCATTATCATATGCCCTTTTTCTTTCAGTTAAGAGGCTCCAAACTAAGAAAAGGAATTAAAATACACACACAAAAATAGCACAGGCTCTTTATGTGTTTCAAATGTCCTTCTCATGCTGGGGCAGGGACACAATCACTGTCACTTCTCACCAATCCTCTTCATACAGCATTAGCAGAACACAGGCCACAGCGTAAATATTTTTATGATACTTTCTCCTTCTTCCTTTCTTCTCCTGAAAAAGGTAGCTAGCAACGTATAAATTCAATCAAGTGCTAGCTATGTGGGACGCTAATGATGTAAGCTAGTACTTCGTATCTACCACAGCATAAAAACCCCCTTTAACCCCCCAAAATCTCTCTCTCTCTCTCTCTCTCTCTCTCTCACACACACACACACACACACACACACACACACACACGAAATGATCTTTCTGGTATCTGGTCCCTGAGAAAACGCAAACCTAGTAGGCACTGCTATTTACTTAACTTCTGACTGACTGTGAACTTTACTAATTACAACAACATTTACATTTCACAAGAGCAGACATGGGCCAAGCTCTGTGTGAATGCAGGTTCCCAGCTCCTTAGGACCTTCCCCTCACAAACTCCTCAGCCCTCCCAGGAATCCACCGCAGGTAACGACTGGGAATCCCCACTCTGAGCACGTTGGGCGCAGCTCTTCTTCACTGATTAAGAATTGTCCAATTTTGTTCGTGAGTTCACTGAAGAAGTAGCAATATAGTTTGACAAAAATTTTAATAGAGCAAAGTTCCTTCTAGCTCACTGAGGATCTTTAGGGATGATGTATCAGAGTCCTCCCTCTCCACAGCCAACCCTTGCAGGCTGGCGCACACTCACTCTCTCCCCTCTTCCTTGCTGCCCCTCCCCGACTCGCTGCCTCCTCCCCTCCCCTCCTCACTTAGAACTTGTATTTTAAACTGTTTAATAAATGATTACTACCTTTTTGATAGCTATTATCATGATTATTACTCCTTTTCCTCCTCTTCCCCACCCACTCCACCCCATAAATTTCCGAATCCCAGAAGTGTTATGGCTAAGAAAAGTCAAGAAGAAACAAAACCTTGAAAACCTAGTTGTTATATCAAATAAATGTTCACAGCTTTTTTTCCCATGAAATGGGGGTAGGTAAAAAAGTAAACCTGTGACTAGTCCTCTCACTACCATATTTAAGATGAATACATTCATTCATTCAACAGGCAGCAATTAAAAAGCAGATACTCATAGTGAGATTTGCTCCTAAAATCTGCAGAAGGGGGCCCCCTTGCAACTGATATGTGTTCCTCTTAACTGGCAATAACATACAAATCAAGTATCATGTGTTGTTGTTGTTTTTAATTATTCAATAATGTTCTCTGTCCTAAATTTAAAAATTGAGTAAGTTAACATTTTCCCCTTTCTCCAAAGTATAAAACCAAAAAATAGAACTATAACTTTCTGTCACCCTGTTGGATTTTGTCCTATGAGTCAGCCATTCTGAACAGTACTCCATGCCCCCCCTACAGAAAAACATTCAATGGACTGCCGCTCTTCTGTTAAAGGTAAAAATACCATCTTAAATTTCAAGGCGTTACTGAGATCTGTTAAGAAAACATATTTTCTAATTTAAGCTCCAAAACAACCTTCCAAATTCCATATATTGCTTCAAATCAGATTTATTTCTGAATGAAGGATCCTAAGTCTACAAAAATAAATTAGGTTTATTTTTTGGTTTGTTTCTCCCATTTTACAAAACTGTCTGCACAAGAATTCAACACTAGCTGTCACTCAGGGCTAGAAATTCCCAAGAAGCAGGTTAAAAATATGAGATGGAAGAATTATGAGGAATATCACATCACTGTTTATTATATTTTGCACTTAGAAATGTTGCTTCTCCACTGGATGGCCTGAAAAACCAAAAAATCATTCTGCACTGCAGAGAGAGAACAAAATCAATTGTGGAAAATGGTAAGTTTTGGTTTCTTGCAAACAAATAGCTTCTCTCTTCTTTTAAAGACAGGATTTATTATTTTTACCAAAAAAGGGGAGGGAAGGGGAACTACTGACCATACATAAATTCCAAATAGCTTTAAGATTTAAGGCCATGACTCAAACAGCTAAATGAAAGGAAAAAAATCTAAGACTTTCAAAATTTAAGTAACTGGTGAATGAGGAATTGAAGGATGTGATGTAATGTTACATGATACTACAAGCTATTACATTCATGGGCAGGGTACAGCATTACTAGGCCATGAAATTTTTTTTTTTTTACTTCATACTCTTGTTTCTCAAGTTTTTTCAAATACATCAGAAAGACAGAAGATTTGACTACTCATTATTGTATGCCTTCAAAAAAGAGGAGAAAAAAGGAGTAACTTCTATTTTTACTATATATACATTAATGAAACAACTTCTGTGTTTGCAAGTGCTGGCTGACCCATAAACTACACTTATCACCCATGAAGTCAGCCTATCACAAGGGCCATATATATGTCTAAGCACCCCCAAAAGAATAACAAACAAAGCAAGCAAGCTCTGGTAAAACTGTGTATAAAGCTGTCACAAGCATACTGGCTGGTTTCTAAACTTTAAAACCATGACCACATGCAACCTCCCTTTCCATCAAATTTAACAAGAGCTTAGGTAAAAAGATTTAAAAAATAATAAATAAACAACATTAATAATAATAAGATAAATAAATGTAATCACCAAAATATTTTAGAATCTTTCCTTAGAAGAATGTATTTTAATCACAGAAACCTCACCCATTCCTAACTTGTTTCTCGCTGAAATTCACCCATTCTGTCCAACCTTCAATTTATCAATAGAGAATTCATGATACTCAAAAGAGCTAACATAATTATTGCCGCCATCCCACTGAGAATGCCCTTCCTGGTAACAAAACTCCAACATTACAGTTGGCACCCGGACGGCTCACTATTTACAGCACCATCCTCTCCCCTTCCCATCACCACCATTTTACTGGCAGAACGCTCACAAGACTCAAGACTGTTTTCATCTCAGCAGAGTGTGCAAAATCGGATGGCTAGCCACAAACCAGGAGTTAGAAACTACATAAAAATAAACACAAATGTGAATAAATTTTTCTGTTTTCGGTTTCTAAAGAAAGCAGTTAACGTCTTATTTGTAATGCTCTAAATTACAGCCAGGAGCCTTTCACCTAATTACACTAATAAATCGATTTAATGTCATCATTTTGCCATCAGATCACGTCCTCCATACACTAGTGTACTTGAATTAAATCCATTTTACCACGGTAGGTTCTTCACCTCATTTTCCCCCCAGTGCTTTTTCTCTATCATTTCACAACTACTAAATCACATCTCCATAATATTTTCCTAAATATTAAATCTGTGAACGAAAAGGATAACCTGAAAACTAACCACAGGCGAGACAAATCAATAGACCTTCAACATAAAATACCAACATAAAGTATAAACTATTGGATAACCAAGAGAAAGGTAAGCATCAACTGTATGCCCAAGAACCTCAATTTAAAACAGTATGCAGTATACACAATTTTGGCAAACAGAAGTGAACACAATATTTACATATCAAAATGGGCAGCTATATAGCCTCATTTCTGGCTTGAGATAAAAATACCCTAATTCCATTTATTAAGTAAAATAGCCATTTTAAGGAAATACCTCCTTACAGGTATAATCACTTGACTGACAGATAAAATAATTGCTTTAAAAACACTTCTGAGTCATTTTGTCCTTACCTGCAGGCACGAACCATTACTGCATGCAGTGACTGTTCCATTCCCTAGCACAGACTTGAAGGAGCATCATATCTCTCTTTCAGAATGTGACTAATCTGTGGGTTTGCAATTCCTAAGCGATTTACAAATGGCACTCCCTTTCCACATAAGAAAATATTTATGACAACCAAAAGCCAAGTATTTTTAACCTAGATTTTACAAATAATGTTGGTAATTTTGTAGCAACAACCTCAAAATACAGGAAGAAAATCTAATACTAGTATTTCCTGAAAGAAACCAAGATTTTTGTTTTGCAGCTAAGTAAATTATTTTTTAAAGCCTTCGACAGCTGCCACACGTGAACCAGCGCTGGGCTGTGCTATGCTGTACATGCTGCAGCTGGTCAGGCTTCACTGTTTTTTACAAAATCAATTACCCTTTGTAAAAGCAGAACAGCCTGCCCAAATACACATCTTCAATACAGCACAGTGACCAGCATGCAGTACAATACATTATACAGCAAACTTGACTAGAAAAAAAAATACGTCCTGGTTTGTTTCTTAGCAATGCTACACCATTAATTGTTCATGCAAGAGATGTAGCTGTACCTTTCTGAAGAAGACGACTTCTCAGAGTTAACTGACATCAGCAGCTCAATCTTCTGCTTGATTTCTGGAAAAATCAGAAAATATTCACAACCAAGATTGCCTGCCCTTGCCTTCAAGCTTTATATCAACAGATTTTTCGTCTCTGATCCCTTTTGTTCAAAAAGAGGCCACAAGATTCGCAGTACTTCTGTTAGGACTGGGATTCGATGGTGCTATAAAGGGAAAAGCTCCAGAGGCACCAGGCCTTGCTAAACTATGCACATGACTGTTTATGAAAGCAGGAAGTACCATTTCTTTCAAGCAGAGGGGTGTTTTCTTTTTTAAGGTAGAACTAGCACGGCTCTACCAGAAGATTTCAAATGCAGCAAACTAAAACACAAACAAGAAATGCTCACCACTGCATTCGATACTCTAGATCATCTGAGAAGCCTGGGCAATAAAGGTATGAGCTGTAAGGAACAGATGTGCAACCCTTGGCTACTTGCATTTCACCAGCCCTAAAAAATATGGCTCAGTGAATCATTTTTGTTACTTAAGAATGAAATATTAAACCAGAACCCCAATTTATAGATTGAATTTTTTTTAACCTTTGTTATAATTTCTTGGTTGTCTTTAATTGAAGAATCTGTGTAATATCTAGTCCTTAACTCCTTCAGAAAAAGACTTCTATTTTACACCTTAATTCTCCCCTCCTCCTTCGCAGTACAGCACAAGTGAACAGCAACACCCAGTTACCGAGCAGATAATAATACTTGTCCTTTTAGGAAAGGACTGACAATGCCATCTGCAGCAGAAATGGAAGCGCCAATTCAGTTTAATTAAAAGAGAATTGCCGATACTGATTTGGGGGGAAAAGAAATAACAAACTAAAAGGGAAAGAGAGGTAAAAATAAGAGGGAGAGGAAAAAGAAAAAAAAAGAAGAAACCCTAGGCACAGTTCCTTTAAAAATATTAATGACTAACCTAAAAGCACATAATTTTATGTGAATAAAACTGACATGGTCCCATTACCCAGACTATTTCACATGCAAAGCTGATTTACTATTCGTTCGTAAACATGCTTCCCTATGCATAATAAAAAGTTCACATACCAAAAATAAAACACCTGGCCACTGAAATACCACTATAGGGAGTCTCAGGATTTCAAAGTAGACCTCAATAGTTTTGGGGTTTTTTTTAAGGGGCAAAACAAATCTTAATTTTTAAGAATCTCGATTACAAAAATCAAAGGAATATGAAAAGATATAAAAGGGAAAGGGAAAAAAATTAGTTGCCTAAAATACGATGGACCTGTTCAGAAATAGCCTTTCAATGTTGTTAAAATAAGGGATTTTCTAAATTGTTTAAGCTTCCGACTTCACGCAATGGGCACTATATAAAACTGGCATGAACATGTGATCAGAGCGCAGAACCTGACACACACTGTGGCCGAACTCCCTAACCACTGGGGAGAGCACAGCACACGGTGGTTAGACGGAGACGATGATAATGAAACTTACCTTGAGGATTCCTGATGGATTGACAGAGTCTGGCACCAGGTGCCACAGTGAATATTCAGTAATGCCCCTCCCGCCGGTTTCAAAAGAGCAACATTTGAGAGCTCAGCCTCCGCCATGGGTTTGAAGGCAGGATCCTCTAACATCTTTAAGAGCCACATGACCTTGGGGAAATTAAGACTTTCTAAAAGCCTCTATCTCCTCTCCTATAAAATGGGGATAATAACAGCCCTTTAGTTGTGAGGATTTAATGAAATACAGTATTCCACGACAGTCATGCAGATGTAGGCTCGTGCCTGACGTAGTCAGCCCTCTGTGTCTACTGCTCGGGAGGGCCTAGCAAAGGACAGTAATCCTCCACAAATATTTGTTGAATGAGTTAATGAGGTACACCAGGTCTGCCTTATCTTCTCCACAGTTCTGATCCACCTTCACCCTCTTACTATCAACCTCAACATAGACCTTTTTATCACTATAGTTTGATTACGTATCGAAGTTTAACTTTAATCTGTATCTCAGCCTCCCCATCTAGAGAGTTATTCTCAGTTTATCAACCAGCCAAGTCAGAAATAAGGTTACACTTGAATCCTTCTTCATTGTGGTAATTGATCATTTCAAAAAGACAAAAAATTCGCACTTCGGTGTACAGATTATCTGTGCATGTAAACTGAAAGACCCCAAGTTTAAAGGGCGCCTGGTGGCTCAGTCAGTTAAGCGTCTGACTCTTGGTTTCAACTCGGGTTGGGTCATGGTCTCAGGGTTGTGGGACCAAGGCCAGTGTCAGGCTCTATGCTCAGCGTGGACTCCACTTGTCCCTCTCCCTCCCCCTCACATTCTCTCTCACTCTCTCTCTCAAATAAATAAATAAATAAATAAAATCTTAAAAAAAAAAAAAAAGACCCCACCCAAGTTTAAACTGCACAGCTTTTAGGAAGTGTATAAACATTAGAAACGAAAGTTAGAGCTTTGAGAGCTCCAAACCAAAAAGGTTTCCAATAATACATGGACAGGTTTCTACCACCATTTTCACATTTTCTTCAAACCTTCAGATTTGGTGATGATCACCAAGCAGAACATTCAGCCTTCTTTAAAATCAGCTTCCGGGCGCCTGGGTGGCTCACTCTGTTGAGTGTCTGTCTGCCTTCAGCTCAGGTCATGATCCCAGGGTCCTGGGATTGAGCCCTGCATCAGGCTCTTTGCTCAGCGGGGAGCCTGCTTCTCCCTCTCCTCCCCACTTGTGCTTTCTCTTGCTATCTCTCGTTCTCTCAAATAAATACACAAAATCTTTTAAAAAAAAAAGATAAATAAAATTAGCTTCTAAATTCTATTTTCTCATATCTCCAATCAATTAAAATCATCACTAATAGCTTTCTTGATTACAACTGGTCAATGACATCAATACTCTTTATTATTCATCACTTTACACACCAAAAAGGAAAAACCAATTCATCAGGATCTCCCACTCATTCTCTTCTATCCAACCCACAGACCTTCTTCACAAAAACCTTTTATTCTCATACCTACACTTTAAAAGATACTCAGGGGTGCCTGGGTGGCACAGCAGTTAAGCGTCTGCCTTCGGCTCAGGGCGTGATCCCGGCGTTGTGGGATCGAGCCCCACATCAGGCTCCTCTGCTATGGGCCTGCTTCTTCCTCTCCCGCTCCCCCTGCTTGTGTTCCCTCTCTCGCTGGCTGTCTCTATCTCTGTCAAATAAATAAAATCTTTAAAAAATAAAA
Source organism: Ailuropoda melanoleuca (assembly GCF_002007445.2). Lineage (NCBI taxonomy): Eukaryota > Metazoa > Chordata > Mammalia > Carnivora > Ursidae > Ailuropoda > Ailuropoda melanoleuca. The sequence goes on along the minus strand of NC_048218.1, from coordinate 126,673,275 downwards.
ATAAAAAAAATAAAAGATACTCAAATTCCTTGTAAAGATGAATATTTTTAACTCTTTGGTTAATGGCCTACTATCTCTAATATTTCATTTTCCACTTAATAACATGAGTTTGGAGACTCACGGAACACACAGGGCTATGAGTCCAGAACTGAGCCCAGCCCTAAGAACCCAGACCAGGAATAGTAGTTACTAATAACTACTATTAAAACAAAGTCCAGTAAAGGATGTGCTTCACAGATCAGACAGCCTGGGAGGGAAAGTGGGCAGCCCTGCATCCACCTGGATCCTAAGGGCAGTGGCAGCATGAGACTAACACAGGGATGCTGTCGAGATGACATGCTCCCACGTCCTTTACGGCACCACACGCCAAACAGGAGCTCACATGGGACCCTTCCTTTTAGGACATGGAAATTAAATAAGACATAATTGGGCAGAGAGTTCTACCTAAATTCTTCCACCTACATCCTTTTTCCATGGGTGTTATTCCAACAGATTTACTAAACTTCCTTCCTCTTGCCAAAGTCTTTACATAATCATTCACAAAGCTGATTTTATTTTGGGTATACATAAGGAGGACTTTTTTATATTATTATTATTAAAGCTTTAGATATATTTGGAGCCGTTTCAGGCTACAAGAAACAGGTATGTGCTCAGTTTACCTCAGGTGATAGGATAATACTGCAAGAAAACATCTAGAATGTAAGAAGAGGAAAATGCCCCCACCACAGGCCTCAGTGAGAATCTTGTTCAGAAGGCAGGGCAGCTGATACTCAGCTCCTGGGCCCAAGTACTCAGAGGGACTGCTCTCCATCTTAACGCTTCACCATTCTGGTGATTCAACACCTCTGTGACCCTAATTCCACTGCTTCTGTCACTACCAATTAACTGCGTCTCCTGCTCTTTCATGTGCTCACAGATTCTACTGCTGGGACGCACGCTGGCAGCCTTCTCTCTGGGTCTCCAACTCAAGCCTAGAAGTACCTCTACTGGGCTCCCATTTAAATGCAAAACAGGGCCTGCAGACGCTTCTCTGGCTCAAGTGTCCATCTGGGACCAAGCACTGCGTTCCTGACTCAAAATTCAAAGATGGATGCATTAAGAGATCCTTCATAAAGGGAGAGGAGTAAAGCAAGCTCTCCTAGACGTCTAGGACGGTCAGCGATTAACTGACCAACACCATGAAGACAGTCCACTCTAAAGGGGTCCTTGTTATCCCGGCATTCATTATTCAAGTCATCTGTTATAAGAACACACAGAAAAGCAAAAATTGTGCAAACAAAAACAATCGTTAATAAACTGTCCCTGGTTATCCCTAGCCTCTGTGTCCACCCATCAATCCCCCTCTCTCTCTCTGTCTTTCTCTCACTGATGCTCATACAGTCTCAACAATTCAAATAGAATGCAAATCCAGAACAAAGTGAAAACTGAAAATAGGCAACACAAAATGCAACATTTGACAAAGTTGGTGGAATATACTAATGAAATGTTAGAATTCCAAATGAGGACAGAGTCTGAGAAATGAGGCTACAGGAGGAGTTAAGAAAGTCGGTAATTGATGAGAAAAATCAACAAGGACAATAATATGCTAAGCGTCTCAAGAATGATGATAATTTGATTATCTGACTAACGGGGAAAATAATAACACTCTTAAATAGTTTGCAAAAATGTCGTTCATTACAACTGCATTACAAATTAGAAGATATCCAATCACATTAATATATAAAGCTCAGTAATGAAAATTCATGTCAAAAACACTTGATACATTCTTTGTTCAAATACTCAGTACTTGTTTTTCAATTATAATTCAAATTTTGATAAATAAGCTTACTTTGAGAATTTGATTTTTTCGAGATAAAAGTCCCAATTTCACCCCCTTTCTTAAAAGTAGTCTTTTTCCAGTATCAAATTTCCTCATGCTACGATCCCGCAACAGGATTACTTGTGTTCCTGAACATGGTGCAGTGCCAGTGGAGTACAACGTGTTCGCTCCAAACCCTCCACTGGGGCGGGGGTGGGTGGTGGAGGCACTGGAGGAGGACAAGGTGGTCTCCAGCTGGTTAGGCTTCAGTCTGAGCTTCCACGGTAGCTGCTGCTGCCACTTACCACAAACTTCATTTACTAGAGGAAATATTTTTCCTTCTGTCACTTTTTAAATTATTACTGAGTGGAATTTATAACCTGAAAGGAACATTAGTTTAAAAGGAAAGGTTTGTTACTGATTTTCAAGTTGTAGCAAGAAAAGTAGGTCAATCCCCTCCAACTGGGATTCCCATCCTCACTGACCCCAGAAGCCTGGAGGTAAGAGGAAGGGAGCAGAGGATCCAGGGGCTCTGGCTGTGTCTACACCAGCCCAAGACCCCACACCACCCATCCTGACACTGCAGGGGTGCGTTCAAACTTCACAGCGCATCATACGGTATTTGTTACCACTGTTTTTGTTATTTTGATACTGAGGAATTTCAGGACAACTAAATACAAAAATGCGAAAATATGAATGTTTAAATAAATGCTTAATTTTATTAGCATCACCATCAATGCCCTCCCTCTATCAGCAACGAAATGTAATGAAACTAATTCCTCAAAACTGTCTAAACATTTCTCACCACAGCAGAGTGTCATTAATAGTTAATCCTGGCTGCTAAACAGAACAAAGGCACTCTAACCCTGACTCTGTTGGGGAGACAGAAGTAACACCAGTTCTTAGATAACTGAGCTGTTACACGCAGGCTGAGAGATCCGGTGCTCTGTTTACCATGAGATCAAGTTTAAAGCTTTCTCTGTTTTACACTTTTATTTTTTATTTTTACTTTTTTTAAAGATTTTATTTTTTTATTCATTCGACAGAGATAGAGACAGCCAGCGAGAGAGGGAACACAAGCAGGGGGAGTGGGAGAGGAAGAAGGAGGCTCATAGCAGAGGAGCCTGATGTGGGGCTCGATCCCAGAACACCAGGATCACACCCTGAGCCAAAGGCAGACGCTTAACCGCTGTGCCACCCAGGCGCCCCTGTTTAACACTTTTAAAATAAACACCATCTATACATTTTTCCGATATATGAATTTTAGAAATTAGTACTCAGAAAAAGGAAGTATTTTATAATCCTAATTAAAAGATTTCTTTTCATACTAGATATTAATATAAAACTGAAACTATTTGGTTTTCTAATATTGTGGCTTACAATGTCATAAATTAGGACATTTTAATTTCATTTACAATTTTGGCATTTAAAGGACTGTGAGTTCACCAAGGCAATGATTTCTTGGTTTCCGACTCCTTTAGTAAACCAAGGTCCATTCAACATCCTGAGAAGGAACTTCACTAACTTAAGACGTGGTAAAATTATTGCACAAGGCTTATTTACATGTATAAGGAAAGAAGCCCTATCAAAATATGAAGTGTAGGGGCGCCTGGGTGGTACAGCGGTTAAGCGTCTGCCTTTGGCTCAGGGCGTGATCCCGGCGTTACGGGATGGAGCCCCCACATCAGGCTCCTCCACTATGAGCCTGCTTCTTCCTCTCCCACTCCCCCTGCTTGTGTTCCCTCTCTCGCTGGCTGTCTCTATCCCTGTCGAATAAATAAATAAAATCTTTTTAAAAAAAATATGAAGTGTACGGAGGAACAGGAGTCCCTAACTCCCAATCCACATTAACTTTCAAACTTAAGAACTGAAACTGATGATGCAGTATAATTTTCCCACCCTCCTACATTCCCTCAGCACCAACAGGCACCCTGCTAAATGCTACCTGACCGGGGGAAGGAAGGTGTCCCAAAAATACGTAGGGCGAACTTGGAGAGTTCACAGCCTAATATTTAACATTTAGCTTGAACTATCAGGCCTACCTGAGCCCTTTATACGAATCAACTCACAACTGGAGAAGCAGGTACTTAACAGAAATTCCATTTTGCATGCATAGAAACTAAAGCTTCGGAAGTTTTAGGACTTTCTAAAACTTCCAGAACTAAACAATTCCATTTATAATAAAATCAAGAAGAATACTTAGGAATACACTGAACCAAACAAATGAGAGTCTTGCACACTGAGAATGTAAAACACTGCTGAAAGAAATTAAAGACTTAAATGAAAAGACACCCTGTGTTCCTGGGTTGGAAGATTTACCATTGTTAAAATGGTCACATTCCCCAAAATTGATCTACAGATTCACACAATTCCTATCAGAATTCTAAATGCCTTCCCCGCCCTCCGCCCCCCCCCCAAGAAATGGTCAAGCTGACCCTTCAATTCATATGGACATGCAAGGGCCGTGAATAGCCAAAACAATCTTGGAAAAAGAACAAAATTGGAGGACTCACACATCTCAACTTCAAAACTTACTACAAAGCTATAGTAATCAAAACACTGTGAAACTGGCATAAACAGAAGACATATAGATCAATGGAACAGAATTAGAGTCCAGAAATAAACCCTCACATTACAGCCAAGTGATCTGCAATGAGAGTGCCGAGGCCATTCGACGGGAAAAGCACAGGCTCTACGAAAAATGTGCTGGGCGCCTGGGTGGTGCAGTCCATTAAACATCTGACTTTTGGTTTTTGCTCAGGTCGTGATCTTACAGTCACAGGACAGAGCTCTGCGTTGGGCTCTGCACTCAGGGCAGAGTCTGGTTGGGATTCTCTTTCTCCCTCTCCTTCTGCCTTTCCCGCTCATGCTCTCGCTCTCTCACTCTCTAAAATAAATTTAGAAAAAAAAAAAAAAAAAGATGGTTCTAGGCACCTCGATATACACATGCAAAAGACTAATGCTGGATTCCTACCTCACAGCACATACAAAAGTTAGCCCCAAATGGATCAAAGACCTAAATAGAAAGGTAAAACTATAAAACTCTTTGAAGGAAATACAGATGTAAATCTTCATGATTTTGGGTTAGGCTGGCTTCTCAAACATGACACAAAAAGTACAAAAAACAAAGGATAAACTGAACATCCAGAGAATGCACAAATCTTTGTGCCTCAAAAAATAGTAGCAAGGGAAAAAAAAAGGTAATCCACAGAATGGGAGTAAATATTTGCACATCATATATCTGATAAAGAACCAGAATCCTGAATATATACAGAATTCTTTCACTCAACAATTTAAAAAAAACACCACAATTTAAAAATGGATAAAAGATCTAATAGGGGGCGCCTGGGTGGCACAGCGGTTAAACGTCTGCCTTAAAAAAAAAAAGATCTAATAGACATTTATCCAAAGAAAAAACAAAAATGGCCAATAAGCACATGAGAAGTTACTCAATGTCATTTGTCATTAGGGAAATGCAAATCAAAACAATGATGAAATACCACTTTATACCCACTAAGATGGCTATTATAAAAAAGACAGCAACAAGTGTTGAAGAGGATGTGGGGCATTTGGAAACTTCATGTTCTATTGGTGGCAAGGTTAAACAGCACAGCTACTTTGGTGTTTTTTTTTTAAATATTTTATTTATTTATTTGACAGAGAGAGACAGCCAGTGAGAGAGGGAACACAGGCAGGGGGAGTGGGAGGGGAAGAAGCAGGCTCCCAGTGTAGGAGCCTGATGTGGGGCTCGATCCCAGAACTCTGGGATCACGCCCTGAGCCGAAGGCAGATGCTTAACAACTGAGCCACCCAGGCGCCCCGGCACAGCTACTTTGGAAAACAATCCGGCAGTTCTTCAAAAAGTTCAACCAAGGGTTACCACATGACCCAACAATTCCACTCCTCAGTATATACCCAGAGAACTGAAACCTTATGTTCACAAAAAAATGTGTACACACGTGTTATTCATAGTACCCAAAAACTGTTAACAACTCATACATCCATCAGCTGATGAACGGATCAACAAAATGTGGTATATCCATACATAAGACAAACGTAGTTAATGATACGTGCTACCACATGGATAAACCCTGAAACATTATGGAAAGTCAAACAAGCCAGACACAAAACACATATTGCATGACGCCATTTACATGAAATGTCCAGAACAGGAAAATCTAGAGAGACAGTAAGTAGCCCTAAGGGCAAGTGGGGGGAGGGAAAACAGGGAGTGTCTGCCAAGGTACAAAGAGTTTCTTTTTAGAATGATGAAAATGGTCTGGAATTAGGTAATGGCAATGTCTTTACAAGATTATAAATATGCTGAAAGCCACTGATTTGTAAACTTTAAAATGGTGAAAAAGGTGATCTGTGAATTTTATCTCAATTAAAAAAAAAAAAAAAAAAAGACTTCAGAGCTAGTATGTTGGGAAGCCAGCATGAGAAGCCGGACAATGGAGCTCTGAAGCCAAGCTCCACCACTGTGCTCAGCAGCCTGCAAGAAGGAAATGACCAGACTGTCAGGGCAGAGGGAACGGCCAAAGGCATTTGGCCTTTATTACTAGGGTTAGGAGGACTCTGCCAGGTGCAGAAAAGCCCACTCCCAACAGGAAAATGGCACAAACAAAGCCAGACCCTGTCGTGTGGGTCATCCAAGCTGTTTTGGTGACTGGCGGGAGCGAAGGACGTACTGGTAGGAAATAAAGCCGGAGACCCTGGTGGGGCATGTTACAGGCCATACAACAAAGTCGTGCTTTTCCACAGGGTAGAATATAACCAACTATACAGCCAAAGCCAAAATAAGAGATTCAACAGGTGAATCAGAATGAAAAGTAAAATTTTAAAATCTTACATCATTCTGGGGAAACAATACTCAACTTCATGGAGCTATTTACGAGACTTGTCGATTCTCCACAATTCAAATGTGTCTGTCCGCCCACACAGTGCCCCTCAGGAACTTAGCCAATTATCACCTCTATCATTTGTAAATCCTAAAATTCTCACCTCAAGCATCAGTTGTCCCTTATGTCTATAAAAATCTTTAACAGCAGCAAGCAATAGTAAAGCCTACTTCCAAGGCTTTGTTGCTTTACAGAATGTTATGAAGTACGACAAATACTTGAGAGCAAATCAATCACAGCCTATTTTATTTTTGTCTGTGGGATTTCCTACCAATTACATAGACAGAAAACCTCAACTAGTTCTCCATTTTAATACGCAAAAATCAACAAACAGGACCTTAAACATATCAAGGACACAGAAAACCTTGTTACATCAAAGTAACCTTGAATCGATAATCCAGAGTACAAATTCTTCATCCTTATCATCTCTGGCCATCTATCGAGTTGCTGGTTTCTAGTCACTTAGAAAAAAAATATACTGAGCATGAAACAATACCTAAAGATTAAGACATTAGGATTCATAATTGTATCTGTGATAACTACAACAATGACAACAGTAACAGCTAACATTTTGTACCAATCACAATGCATCAGGAACTCTTCTATTTGCTTTCTATAATAACTCTTAATTCTCTCATATCCTTATAAGATAAACATTACCATTATCCCCATTTTACAGATAGGGCAACTGAGGAACAGAAAGGCTCAGGTACTTGCCACCGTTCACAGAGCTAGTAGAGGGGGACTGAACTGCAGTGGCCACTGCACAGTGTCCGGGCCCTCAACCATTACGCTCCATGTGTGGCCCATTTAGAATGCTCTCAAATTTTTCCAAAGTAAAAAAGCTAACTACTCATTTATGATAATAATATCTATGAAAGCTGTAACACAATCCTACAAATGCAGTCCTATTCATGCTTCATGCTTATAATCCTGCTGTCCCCTCCTCCTAAAAAAATCTCTTCCTGTCAATCTGAAAATAATCATTTATGTGTTAAGCATTTGGGGGGGGGTAAGGCCATTAACTTTTATTAAGAGTTGGAAGAAAATCAAACTTTTTGGCCATATTTTGGCTGTTTTTTCTGGGGTGAGCTAGGTCCTGAGCCAGTACTGGGTAACTTGGGTACTCTCAGAAAGTCTCGGGATGTACTACTTGTATTTAATTTTCCTCTTCACCCTCAGAGCCATCTGCACTTATATGCAGACCTACTTAAATCACTCTCTCAGGGTGATGATGCTGAAAAAGTCCTTGAGGTAATTCTGATGAGCACCCAGTGTTGAGAATCACTGGTTTTATACTTGGCCCCTGTCCTCCTTATCTAACTAAAATGACTGGTATTAAAAAAAAAAAATTCATTGCACAAGCGCAAATGGCCAATCATACCAAACAATATTGTATTTATTGACTTCAGTATAGGGAATGCTAGATAGTCAACAATCCAGCAAGCCCACTTCTTCCAAATCTAAGCCACAGAAACAGTCACGTGTGGTCTGGAGAATCACACAAAGATGCCCGTCCTAATGCTGTACACCGCTGCACGTAATGGGTAACAACCCAATTGTTAAAGCAACTATGGTACATTCATCATTCATAGCATTTGAACGGAATGAGGCAGATCTACATGTACTGGTCTACAAAACTAAAACTGCAGCCTGCAGAATACACACAGTATGATACTACTTTTGTTACAGACGTGTGTTTCCCAGGTGTACATATGTGTGCATGTATACTTGTATATATACATGTAAATGGGAAGAGTATATTCCAAAATGATTAGGAAAAGGTTTTCCTTACTTTGCAGATGAAATGAGGAATGAGGAACTGGTGTTCAGAAAATTTTACCTTTACCTGTACCTAAATTTTTTATGGGTGTTGTGTAACTAAAAATAATTTTCTTAAATAATGTGAAGTGTTGCCAAATGATATTCCATTTAAAATAAACCCCTTTTGTGGTTACCCAGCTTTCAAATGGACATTCTGCAAAAAGACTGCCATCACACCATTATAAATAGCTTTCAAAATGCCAATTTTCACTTTCAAATAAAATTCACAGTTTAATCAAGATCAAAGCAATTTCTGCTGGAATCCTGAGAGTGTTATATTGAAGGAAAAAAAAACAGCGAAATTCTTCGGACACTGTTTTATCATAAGAAAGGGAATCTTGTGAAGGTTGTACAAACAGCATTTAAAACTCGCTTTAAAAACTAAATTCAGTCTGTCCCTTCTAATTCTATCATGAGCAGTCTCTTAAAACAAAATAAAATTGCTGAGAAAAACTGGTGAGTTCAAAAAAAAAAAGTATCTAAAAATAGAAGTATAATTTAGCAGTCCAAAAATGATCAAGTTTCAACCAATGGATGCAGTGAGCCTATGAGAGACAAGCTAGTGCTACAGATGAAAAGCAGAACCCCGCAGCTGAGGGGCAGGGTAACTAAATTTTGTACGCAGAGCTACGGACTATCGGCGTTCCTTTTTAGACAGTGCAGAGGAGAAAGGCATGTGCTTCAGACACTAGAGTCAAAGGCCAGCGCGATTATACAGCGAGAAACAGTTCCCACAACAGAACACCGCAATGAAGAGGTAAGTTTAAAATGGCTCAAGAACAGAAGGTTAAAAAATTGTAGTCCTGCTTTTTTAAAAAATATAACTTCCTTCCAGTCATATCATTATCTACTTTAACAACAAAATGGTTCCTCAATTTACACTGAAATATACTAGCCAACATATTTTAACTCATCTGAAGTAACCTGCTTTTTCCTTTTTCTAAAGCCTTTCCTTTTTCTAAAGCCTAATTCTCTGAAATCTGGAGCAACAACAAAGAAAGAGGAAAGGGGGAAAATATTTGGACTGACAGCATTCTACTTCTTGAATTGGGACAGTGGAGTACTCAGGTACCTATTTCATTATTCTTCACATTTACGGGGGGCCTGGGTGGCTCAGCTGGTTAAGCATCCTATACTTGATTCTCGCTCATGGTTGTGAGACCAAGTCCCACGACAGGCTCCGCGCTGTGTGGTGTCTGCTTAAGATGCTCTCGTGCCCTCTCCCTCTGCTTCTGCCCCTCTCCCCTTCTCTTAAAAAAACAAAAACAAAACCCAAAAAAACACATTTGTATTTCATGTATTACACACATGAAAGACTGTATAATTCTTTAATGTTTTTAACTTTCACCAGTTCTTAACCAGTTTCCCCTGCTTTCCCTCCTCTGAACACAGGTGAACCTCCACCACCGGCCTTCAAGGAATGAGTGATTCTGGAGAGTCATGTGTTCATGACAGTTCAAAGATTATGTGTCTTACCTTATTTAAGCCATTCTGGATTGAAACATTTACTTCCGATTTTAAAATAAAATCAGGCTACCTCAGAGCCTTTTGTTATAAGCACTACTCGAATATTCTCAGGGCCTCTGAACACTGAGGCTGAAGGCCTGCCTCAGTGCCTTTCGCTTCTTACTGCCTTTCTTCGTTGTCCCTTACAGTGGCTACGTGTGTGCCCTTCCAATTGGCTCATTCTAACCTGGTGAGGAAACTAGAGATAGTTTCCCACACTGTACGTTAAGTTTCCTTTAAACTACCTGTAACACTTGAATGTTTATTCAAGGCTCATATAAAAACAGGTCTGGGCCCACTCTGTTTTGAGGGTCCCATTGCTACAGTACACGCGCTTCTCTCTGAGCATCCGTTTCATCTTGCCCACGGGATTAGCTCTAGACCTGCAGCGTGGAGAACAGAAGCACACCGGCTCTTCTGCATCACGGTGGCAACATTATCTCTGCTTTGTATAATGATGTCAACGTAACTCTTGAATTTGGCAAGGATCACGTATCTGTATCTTCATAAAAACACTATAAGGCAGATGCAACGATCATCTCTATTTTGTAGATGAGTAAGGGAGAAGCAAAGAGGTAAGGTAACTTGTCTAAAGTCACCCAGCCATTAAGTGGCAGACACAGAACTTGGCCCCGGGTAAATCGAACTCTGAAGTCAATGCTACTACGAACCACAGTGATACAGTGGCCCTACCAAACTGGCCTAATCTCTCCAATTCAGAAATCCAAATTCCTGGGGCAGGTTATGCATTATTCCAAGTCATCTTTTCTAGGCAGGCGAGACTATCCACAAGATGCTGGACTCCCTGGGGTCTGCCTGTGCTGGGCCAGGGCGCACACCTGATCCAATCCCTCCAGGGGAGGCAGCACACAGCAGAGTCACATCTGGAGAGGCTGCCACGGGGCCATCTCCAGTCTACAGCCCTGTGCTCTCCTCGTTCCCGACAGCGACAGTGAGGAGTGCTTGACATACATCAGGCACAATCCCCAAAGTTCAAGGAATGGGAATGGAAAAGAAAAATTCCAGAGTTTGGACAGGAGTTTTTCATCAAGCCCCACAGCACCCACTGCAAATTTCTATTCCAGCTCTACTTGAATTGCAATTTTTTCTACTCAGAACATTAATTACCTATGGTTTACCAGCACTGTATTTAGGACAGTGTGAATCAAACATCCTATCAAGAGTTCTTTACATCTATTCATCAAAAGAAATTCAGAGTTAAGTATGTCTTCCTCCAAAGGCTCTTAACCCTTGTGAATTTTGAAACAAAGGAAAGGAAGGAAAAGCCATGCCTGAGTCCTTTGTAATTTTTTAAATACTCTTTTTCTGTGGCTGAGGACTACAATCTTCTCTAGAATTGTCTTTCAGCAAATATTTTTCTTTTTAAAAACAGTTTGAGCTGCTCAATAATTTTAAGTAATCATCCTTTATTCTAGACCTATACTGTCCAATACAGAAATCACTAGCTACATATGGCCACGGGGCACTTGAAAAGTGGCCACTCCCAACAGAGATGCAATTAGCATAAAAAGAAAATGAAAAATATTCCATTAATATTTTTACACAGATTACTGTGATTTTGGAGATACTGGGTTAAATGTATTATTTAACTGTATTATTGGATTTGTGGAATAATATTCAGCTGTAAAAAAAAAAAAAAAAGACGGACATTCTGACAATGCTACAACATGGAGGAATCTTAAAAACATGCTAAGTGAAATAAGCCAAAGTGAAAAGGACAAATATAACTCCACCTACATGAAGTACCTAGAATAAGTAAGTTAATAGAGAAAATAAAACAGAGGTTGCCAGGAGCTGAGAAGGGGATACGGGGAGTCATGGTTCAGGTTCCACAGTGAAGAAGCCTTGCTCAGGTAGTAAGAGAGGCTGCAAAAGTGACCTCAGATTCTCAGTAAAGAGGATACCATCACTGCCAGCAAATCAGCTGGTAGTCTGAGAGCCTCTAATGAATACTACCCAATTTAACCCCGCAAGAAGAACAGTCTTACTTAGTAAATTGGTTTGCTATCATCAAGCTTAAAAGACAGATCTTATTTTGCCCTACTAAAGAATGGTCTGAGGACAATACTCTGTGAAACCTCAGAGCCATTCTACAAACCATCCCACAAGTGCTTTTTAACAAGTACCTTCAAAATACTCTGACAAACACAATCAGCTTTGTGCTGAGAGAGCAATTCTCTGTATAAAAGACACAATTTTACAAAAGTAACATAGTACACAAAGAAGCAAACAAGTTGTTCTTTTGATTTATAGTATTCAGTTCTCTAAATTTACCAAGTGTCCAAATCTCAATTTATAACCACATTCACTGCCTCCCGATTTAAGAGATACATTGAGTTCCGTCTCATATTTCTTAAGACAATGAGTCTTTAGAAGACAGACTCCAAATATAACAAACATTCTTACTAAAAATCAAATATGCAATGAAGTATATAGGACCGAAGAACTTCAGGGAAACAAGAGGAAAGTAAGTATGAGGTATGTCCACTGGCTTTGCAGAAAGTAAAGAAACCCAATCTCAGGAAGCCAAAGGGTGAAAAAGCATCACAGCCATTCTTGGACATAAACATAAGGAAGGCTTATGATGCTATTCCTCGACAGAAGAATGATGCTAACAGCAGCAGCAGCTCACAGCTCTAGGCTACCTGCTGTGGGCTTCCCACTTATTAGCTCAGTTAATCCACACAAACCCTCCGTGGAGATGGTGCTGTAATTATCACCCTCCCCTCACTTACTGATGAGGAAACAGAGGCATAGAGAAGTTAAATTGTGCCCAAGGTCACACAGCTAATAAACCACAGAGCTAGGAGACAGACCCAGGTAACCTGGTTCCAGAGGCCACTACTACAAAGTGCCTCTCACAATCTTTATGGCAGGTCCACGATAACATTTGTGGTGGGGGGTTCAAGTGCTATCAACTAACAAAAAAACATAGAGACTAAGAATACTTATTGGGCCCCCTCACACTCGCTGACAATACTCTCGGGAATCTTCAGTAACAATAACTCTCAGGTGTGACAGAATTGTCAAAAGGAAATAAACCTATTTTAGAAATAAAACATAAAAACCAGACGACTGTTGGAAACAGCAAACCAAGTGCCAATCACAGGTCTTTAATTTTACAGGGAGGTCAGCGATACACTGACAGAATAAAACGCCACAGGCCGTGCTCCACACACCACGCTGGGGTCACGACTGCTGGAATGCAAGGCCATCATAAAGCGCACCTATCACGTCTTGCCATTTTCCTTCACCATCAACTGTGTAATGTTGTCTTGTTCAACATTTACCAGTTTTTCAAACCACACTCATCTGTAACACGTGGCAACGTCCTACAGCCTACCTCCATGGTTACGCACTCCGACAAAAGATTAGGCATACAGAGGTCCTCACGACAGTCACCAAAAGGCCTTCAGAGGTGATCTGGCATATTGTTTCCCCCAGACCTGCAAAGTTTTATCAAGCTTTAAGAGAGTTAACAAAACTTTTGATAGGGGCGCCTGGGTGGCACAGCGGTTAAGCGTCTGCCTTCGGCTCAGGGCGTGATCCTGGCGTTATGGGATCCGAGCCCCACATCAGGCTCCTCCGCTGTGAGCCTGCTTCTTCCTCTCTCACTCCCCCTGCTTGTGTTCCCTCTCTCGCTGGCTGTCTCTATCTCTGTCGAATAAATAAATAAAATCTTTAAAAAAAACAAAAAAAACAAAAAACAAAAAAAAACCAAAACTTTTGATAATCACCTATATCAAATTACTTTGGTTTTCATTTTTAATTAAGGTATAATTCACATACTATAAAATTCACCGTCTAATGCTCAGTTCCCTATGTGTTCTGTGCAAAACAAACAGAGTTGTGTAACCAACCCCACGGACAAGATAAAGAAGAGTTCCACGCCCAAAACAATGCCTCCATGAGCCTCTACAGCCAACCCCTCCCCACCCATAACCCCTAGCAACCAATGATCTGCTTCCTGTCCCTACTGTCTTGCCTTTTCCTATACAAATGCAACCGTACAGTCTGCAGACTTTTGAGTCTGGCTTCTTTCACTAAGCGTAACACCGTCTTCCCTTTAAAAAAAAAAAAAAAAGGAAAAAAAAGAGATTTATTTATCTGTGAGAGAGAGAGAGAGCGTGAACGAGCAGGGGCAGAAGGAGACAGAGAGAGAAATCCACAAGGAGACTCCCCACAGAGCGTGGAGCCCGATGGAGGGCTCAATCCCAAGACCCTGAGATCATGACCTGAGCAGAAACCAAGAATCGGCCGCTTAACCAACTGAGCCACCCAGGCGCCCCTAAGCATTAGCACCTTTTAGAGTCACCCATCTGCTGCAATGGCATCAGTAGCCCATTTCTTTTTCTTGCTGAGCAGTAGCCCACTATACTGATGTATCACCATTTGTTTATTCATTCACCAGTTGAGAGAAATCTGAATGGTTACCATTTTTGGCCACCGTTAAAAAAAAAAAATGCTGCTATAAAATTAGCACACAGGTTTTTATAGGAACATAAGTTTTTACTTCACTTGGGTAAAACCCAGGAGTAGGTCATATGGTATGCTGTGTGAAGGGTCCATTGGGCCCACGTCCTCACCAGCACTAGGTATAGTCAGTTCCTTTCTATTCTAACCATTCTAAAAGGTGTATAGAGTCATCTCGTGGTTTAATTTACATTTCCCTAATGACTGATAAAATGGCCATCTTTTTATGTGCTTATTTGCCATCTATATATCTTCCTTAGTGACATGTCAGATCTTTTGCCCATTTTTTAATTGGTATCTTTTCCTGAGTTTGCAAAGTTCTTTATATATTCTAGAAAAAAAGTTCTGTATCAGATATATGATTTGTAAATACTGTCTACCAGTTGCGGTTTCTCTTTTTGTTATCTTAACGATGTCTTTTTTTTTTTTTTTAAGATTTATTTATTGAGACAGAGGGCAAGCATGAATGGGGGGGGCCAGAGGGAGAGAGAGAATCCAAGCAGACTCCCCACTAAACACAGAGCCTAACCTGGGGCCCAATCCCAGGACCCCAAGATCACGACCCGAGCTGAAACCAAGAGTTGGACGCTTAATGGACTGAGCCACCCAGGTGCCCCAAGAATGTTTTTCAAAGAGGAGATGACTTTAAGTCCAATTCATCTTTTTTTTTTTTTTAAATGGATCATGCTTTGGGTTTGCTTAAGAAGTCTTTGCCTAACTCAAGTCACAAAGATTTTTTCCAAATGTTTTCTTCTAGTAGTTTGTAGTTTTACATTTAAGCCTATAAGCCATTTTGAGTTAATTTTTGTATGTTGAGCAAGGTATCAATTACTTTTTTTATTTTTACTGCTTGATCCAATGTTTTGGCCCTTTGAGGATGTGGGGAAAGGGGAACCCTCATATACTGCTGGTGGGAATGCAAACTGGTGCAGCCACTCTGGAAACTCAGACTAATACAGACAACAACATAATCAACTCACTGAAATACAAGGTGAGTAGTGTAAAAACAGACTAGTCCAAGTACAAAGCAGGAGAAGGCCCTCAGCAGCTTGCAGAGGAAACACCATGAATACACAATACACAAAGAGTGAAAGAACAAGGCTTGTTTAGGAAATAGCTGGGGGGGATTCTCGACCACTCTGTATTCACGGCGGGCACTTCTGCATGCTAACATTTCTGGCAGGCCATTTGAGGGGACTAAAAAGCTAAAAAAAACCCACACAAGTATGCAACAAAATTCAATCACTATTACAGTATAATAGTATTTCTGTGTCTATAAAAGCAAACAAAATTATCAAATAAAGAGGCTTTCAGGATAGTGTGGCTCTGAATAAGGTGCCCACCCCCAGCCTAGAACAGGTCCAAGTGACTGCACCCGGGCACAGCAGGGGAGAGGAGGTGTGGACCCCCCAGCAGAGCTTGTTCCCCAGGAGGCCTTCACTTGCCCTCCCAGCACATGGCTTTCATGGCCACCAAGAGAACCAGCAACAGCCCCCCTTCAGCTAGCGCTGCTTACCCACCTTCCCAGATGCTACTCAGTTCTGTCAGCCTGAGTTACCCATGGCACCACCACCACTAATGTGCCCTAATTTCCCAACCCCCACCCCCCACCCACTGGAACTTAAGAACCATAAGCCAGTCCCCACAACCTCTGCCCCTGAAGACATGACTTCTCCTGCAGGCCCCAGGGACCAGAGGCGTTTGTTCCCCCAGTGTCCCCGTCCTGCAGGGCCTGGATGGAGGTGGGGCCACTCTTCTCACATCCCCATTCTTACTGCTGAGTGGGTTCAGGTGGGAGAGCCCAATACTTCAAGTTCCCACAATCCTTTCAACTAAGGGCTTTGCCCCATCTCAACGTTGTGAACAGCCTCTTTTCCATCCATGTAATTTTTTAAATGAATACTTTGCATATAGCGCACAGATAGGATGAAGAATAGAACTTCTGTTTGGAGAATTCCACATTTTATTAACCTTTCTGGAAAAGATATTGGTGAACTAACTTTTCAGAAATTAGGAATAAAGGAGAACAGGGGCACCTGGGTGGCTTAGTCGTTAAGCATCTGCCTTTGGCTCAGGGCGTGATCCCAGGGTCCTGGGATTGAGCCCCACATCAGGCTCCTCTGCTGGGAGCCTGCTTCTTCCTCTCCCACTCCCCCTGCTTGTGTTCCCTCTCTCACTGCCTGTCTCTCTCCCTCTCTCTCTGTCAAATAAATAAACAAATCTTTAAAAAAAAAAAAAAGGAATAAAGAAGAACAATGAACCTTGTTAAGATGAAGTCAATTGCTATCTGGATAAAACTGTATCTATGCTCAGAACAGTAAAGCCTTATATTTGTTATCTGCAGAACAAATAATACTTTCTTTAACTGAAACACTAACACTTTCTTCCATCTTATCCCTAACTTTAAGGAAACTCACCATCCCACATGGCCCACACTCCAAAACCCACTTGCACAGTTTCTACCCAAGGGGCGGGGGGAGGTCCAAAACTGGTTTGTTAAAGGATCCGATGAAGGAGTTGAAGTAGACCTCAGGGGTCAAGTCAATCATTTCGTATGTTTGCAAAAGGCTCATCTTCCCTCATCCCTCGCTATGGCCTTGATGGCAAGGGTCTCCCTCTCTCAACTCCTAAGTCAAACACAATACCATTGATACAGCAAGCATTCAACAAAGGTTGCTAATACAGATTACCAAATCAACACGTAATTCTCAGTTGTCATTACTCCCAATATCCGCAGCACCTCAAGGAGAGCACACCCTCCCACAACCAAGGCTGGACTTGGGAGTCCTAAGACCTGGGTTCAGTCCCAGCCTGTATTCGTTCTGTAAACTTTGGGAGAGATGCCGAAATTTATTGGGCCTCAATTTTCTGATCTTTAAAATTTGAGATTTGGTGCTATGATATTCTATATATGTTTTAACTAAATCATTATTAGTGCTTCTTTTTTATATTATCTTCTCATTTTTAATCAAATTTTTAAAAATCAAACTAGGGGATGCCTGGGTGGCTCAGTCAATTGAGCATCAGACTCTTGTTTTTGGCTCAGGTCATGATCTCGGGGTTGTGAGATCGAGCCTTGAGTCGGGCTTCATGCTCAGTGGGGAGCTCTCTCCCTCTCTCTCTGCACCTCCCCTGGCTCGTGTGTGCTCTGACTCTCTCTCTCAAATGAATAAATATTTTAAATATAAAACAATAAAAAATCAGAACCTAAAAGAACACTACAGCCTAACATATCTATTTCTAGTTAAGGGAAATCAATATATTTTGATTACCTTAAAAATAAAATCTTTTAAAAAAAAAAAGTTCCATCTTAAGTAATCTTTACACACAAAGTTGGGCTCGAACTCAGAACTCCAAGTCAAGAGTCGCATGCTCTACCAACTGAGCCAGCCAGGCATCCCAAAAAGGAACTTCTTAAACTTTTAAAGAGGAACTTTAAAAAATAAGAAGCATTAGCCTTTTCTTCTACCATGGGCAGAGGAGAGCTGTAATAGTTCCTGTATCCACCATAAGTGTAACCCATTCTAACACAATGCCTTACAGGAAAGCAGGTCACCAAAACGGCTCAGCTTAATATAAAATTTAGAATGACAGGATGCATGGACCGTATGTAATCCTTCATAAAAATATTTCTTCCCCTTGAGCTTTGGAGAGTTTGTGTGTGGCAGAGTTTGCTGATAAGAACAGTTCCTTCACACTTGCCCACCGACAGGCAATGAGAGGCCACAGGAACTCCTGGTGAGTACAATTTATGTTTGCTCTAGAACTATAAGAGGAATACCTACACATAACAAAGGGGCATGGTTTAAATATCCACCAGTGGGGAATATGAAAGCACGGTGGGAGAATGCCCTAGATGTGTGAGGAGCTGGAGGTGATCACATTTGAGCTCAGTATCTATGTGGCCTGGATGGTCATTACAGGAAGAACAAGGAGGCAAAGTGCACCATCTCCTGAGCCAAAATGAGCAGGTAACGGGCCTACAGTCAATGACTGACTAGTTCTGGCACACAGTCTCATCCAATCTTCTCACCTGTGATAACAGTATTCAGACTTTTATGTAGGGACCCACTCTTCCCCAACACTCACATATCCAACTCAGCTGCCATCAAAACAGTGTCTAAGTGAATGCCCTTATCACATTTCCCAGGGAAGGAATTCAGTGCCAGGTGACCCAAACTACTCCAATCAGAATAAATCATAGAATATAACACATTTCCACAGGTCTAAAATATTTCCAGAGTAAAATGATCACTTCTTTGAGTTATAAGCACATGAGGATACTGCCATAAATGAAATATAATATTGAACAGAGAAACTTTGTGTTTCAGCCTAATTTAAATGTACAAATTTATTTAAGATATTTATTTATTTATTTATTTATTTATTTTTAGAGAGAGAGGGAGAGGGAGAAAGAGAGAGAACGAATATGAGCAGGAAGAGGGGCAGAAGGAGAGGGAGAGAACCCTCAAGCAGACTCCCCACTGAGGGCAGAACCCAACTCGGGGCTCAACCGAGATCATGACCTGAGCCGAAATCAAGAGTCAGACGCTCTACTGACTGAGCCACCCAGGAGGCCCTCATGGAGCAAACTTTTAAATGTGGCTTTAGTAAAAATTATGAAAAAGACAAACTAATGTTTCAATGCAACATTAAAATACATATGATTTTCTGGCATGATTTATGGAAACAAGAAACAGGAACAGGAGAAACATAATTTTTTCATATTGAATAACTGTTTTCAAGGCCAAAGCACAATGTGTTGAGGTAAATGCATGCACAGGCTCCACGCTGATATATAATGAAAAATGACCTTACTGAGAAAAAAAAAAAATGAACATTTAATTTTGTGGGGCATTAAATCCTCAAGTGAAATATATGGAAATAAAGGGAGAACGTTTTTAATTTTCACATTACTATAAAAAAAAAAAACCACTAAAAAAGCCCTAAAAATAAATAGGACTTAATTCCATCATGACAGCATTAAGTACTCAAAAGTCCTCAAAATTAGACTCAGAAAATTGGGATTTAAATTTTTCCTTTTTAAATTAAGTAAGTCTCATCTTCCATAAGTCTTTTTCTTCATCTACAAATGCTATCAAAGTAAAAATTTAATTCATCCAATTGAATGATTATGCAGAAAAATCAGAACACAAGAAAATTTGTTGGTTGGGGGAGAGGGGTGAGGCAGGGTGGCCAATAAAATATACAGGAAGTAGGGTGAATAATGTTCCATATATTTTCACAAAGTGATAAAAAGCAGTTAGAACCTGTTCTTTGTTTTCGATCTTTCATGGACAGCTAAAGAAAAAAACATTTTAAGAAAATTAGAAGAACTATGGGGCGCCTGGGTGGCACAGCGGTTAAGCGTCTGCCTTCGGCTCAGGGCGTGATCCCAGCGTTATGGGATCGAGCCCCACATCAGGCTCCTCTGCTATGAGCCTGCTTCTTCCTCTCCCACTCCCCCTGCTTGTGTTCCCTCTCTCGCTGGCTGTCTCTATCTCTGTCGAATAAATAATAAAATCTTTAAAAAAAAAAAAAAAAAGAAAAGAAAATTAGAAGAACTAATGATAAAAGGTTTCACAGTGACCTGAAAACACGAAATTTGCAACAGAAAACTTTGTTGCAGTCCAAACCCCCAAAAAACCTCCATATCAAAATCACAAGCGAGGACAATGCTAACTTGTTTATTTGATCTCAATGGCACTGCTACTGTAGGAACTTCCCACAAAGACCAAAAGTCAATTGGACCCATTGTTCAAGTCTGCTGAAGTAACAAGGAGTTAACTGTGGCTCAGAAACCGGTTTCATCATCCTGAAAATGTTCTGGCTCATAGTCTATGAGTCAAAAACAATAAGCCAAAAACTCTAACAACCCAGGACTGCCTATCCAGGTTATTCACCAGACTTGGCACTTCGTGATTTTTGGCCGATGCCAAAAATTGATTCTAACATCAAAGGATAAACTTATGACCAGTGAACATAGTCAAACCCTGAAGGTGTAACAAGACTTTGAGGTACAATGGCAGCATTGTTGAGTAAGTACACAGCATTTGGAAGCCAGATTCATTTCAACTTGAGACTGTTAAGTGTATCTGTAAGTCTTACTCAGACCATAAAAACTGCAGAGAAGTACTACCTTAAATCCTTTTTGGAACAAGGCAGAATATGCATACATGCATACTACAGTCAATAGAAATGTCTTGCCCAAAGACTGGACACAGTTTTGCCCTAACCCTTCATTTTCCATCAGGTAATATCCTACACTTTAATTAGACGGAAAAAAAGAAAAACCCTGAAAGAAAAACCAATCTTTTCATTTAGTATTTAGTATTTTGACTATAGGACTCCAGAGACTAATGATACATCGAGCAATCCACAGTACCTCCGGACTGTCCAGGCTGCTATTAGTAACGGCAACACAGTGCCTACAGACCCCTTCAGACTAGGGCCATCTCCTTGCAAAAGAAAAACTAAAAGCCTTCCTAGATTAGAGATAAATCAAAATGTATATGGCTTTAAAATTAAAACCACCACATAGCTACAGAAGACCCTGCTCTAACTGAAAAATACGAACTATCACTCTAGAAGCATCC
Source organism: Ailuropoda melanoleuca (assembly GCF_002007445.2). Taxonomy (NCBI): domain Eukaryota; kingdom Metazoa; phylum Chordata; class Mammalia; order Carnivora; family Ursidae; genus Ailuropoda; species Ailuropoda melanoleuca. The sequence goes on along the minus strand of NC_048218.1, from coordinate 126,652,156 downwards.
AGACCGCGGCAATAAATAACCATTGCTCAAAATACTTTACGGCAAGTACCTATTTTAACGGGTTTCTACGTTCTCTGGATCCTAAAGCCTCAGACGAGAGAATACAGGATGTTTACTTAACAAAAATCCTGCCTTATCACAGCAGTATACAAAAGCCATGAAAAGGAACTAATAGTTATTCTAAAGAATTAACTTTAAAAAACAAAAAGCTTCCTCCAAATAAATAAACTATGCTCTCTTGCTCATTCCTGTGTTATTCTAATTGTCTTCTACATAATTTGGGGGGAAATCAGGGTGGAAACATCCAGAAGGAAGATGAAGCACAACGCAGAGGAAAAGAAAACTCCCTCACCTCCTAGGTTCAGCCACTGGGCCCACAAATCAAACTGATAAGAAGCAAATTAACAGGAGGAAAGAAACGTGTTTGTGGATACTGTCAAGCACAAACACACAGGAAAACTCAGGTGACAAGCAACTCAAAGGCATGGGTGGAATGCATGCAGGACTTCACAGAAGGTGCTGCAAGGAAAAAAGGCTCAGAAAGAAAAAGAGGCTGGGGGTGGCTGCGAAAGGGGACTAGTGTAAGTACAGCGAAAAAGGCTGTTCATGAGGTTTGTTACTCCTCACTCCCGGTATGAGGAAGGGAAATGCTTCAGCAAGTGGGAATTTATGTCCTGCTTTCAGACAGAAAGTGAGAGGGCAGAGAGCTAACTGCCTTCGGTTCAAAACAATCTTTTTGCCAAAGTGATGTCTTCTGAGGTGGCAAACTTTGTTCCGCCTTCAGCATGCTCAAGGAATACCACCAAAAAATTAGAAGAATGTTTTTTTCTTTAAGATTGATATTTTATGTCCTTTCTCAACTATGGGTGGCAATGGGAATTCTTCTTTAGCTTGCTGTTTAGAATACTGTCATTTTTCATTTTGGAGGGAGAAAAAGAGGCCCAGTGCTTCAGGCTTTCAAAGGACTTAACCAGGCCCTGGAGGGCCATCGATCTCTGTACTCTCACCTAGTGCCTTTCAATACATTTATCAAAAATACCATAAAAAGTTTCGCAACATTAATGAAAGTCATAATAATTATGAGTTATTACTGCAAAGGATGTATCATTAGAACCAAACCATTTAAGTAGAAATATTTAAACGTTTAAGAGACCACACCACAGTCAACTTCTGGTCAACTCTTTTAAACCGGGCAAACGACATTCTTTAAAAATCCCAGAAAGAAAGGAGTTTTCAACCACTGAAGTAGCAGGATGTTACTCTGCCGAAACAAAGAAAAAAAAGTCATGTAGAAAGACAGGCTGGCGAACTGCCGTCCTCTTGCTGGCAAGACACCGCCCTCGGCTGGAAAAACATTTAACCAAAACATTCATTTACAAATGTCTTTACAGGCAATCCATTTTAATGTTGAATATATCTCTAACTTAAGTAGAGAGTAACTTTTAAGAAGAAAATGAAAAATGTCATAATTTCTCAGAATTAGAAAACACTGTCACAGGAGCATTTATGTAACAGAAAATAATCCCACGAAAGGTAGGGAAAGGACTCTAATACTGAGAAAAGCAATGTTGGAACACGAACTTACAACTTGATTATGGAAATACAAACTCAGACTTAAGGTCAGGGGTCAAACCATCATGTCACCCAGTTCCGAAAAGGGAATACAGTCCCTCTCCCTCTTATCTCACAGCTCTGCCTAGTGGAGAAAGACACTGAGCAGCAGGCAGGTGCAAATGGGCCAGCGCTGGCGACACAAACGCCTCAGCTCAAAAGGAGGTTTTAGTAGAAGGGTCAGATTTTATGTCAAACCACGACTTCCCCAGTAGGAATGGGGTAGGGCAGTGTCAATTAAAGTAATTAATTTTTGGTGCTATTTTAGGAGAGCCTTACTAATAAAAAATTTAGAAGTACAAGTGCCGTTCCATCTGCTGTGGTGGCTACAAAGAGGCTTTTCTTCACGTAAGAAAGGCTTACTGTTAAAACAAGAATTCCGCGATCTTTTAAAAAGGATAAACAAATGATAAACGAAAAGAGGGTATATAGAATCAAATAATCTCTAACACGTACTAAGTAAGTGGTGGACTCCAGAACTTTAGTCTGTTAAAAATGGTGGACTAGAACTCTGCTGAATTCCAACAAGGACAGGCAGGCGAGAGAAGCCTTCCCCCTCTGCACCACTCCGCGGCCATGCCATCCGTTTGGCCATTGACATAGGCGGATTTTTCACTCTCTCCTGCTACTAACAAGTCTTATCTAAATCTTACTTTTACATGGAAAAAAACTCCATGAGAGAAAGTACCAAGGGTACACCTCTACAAATGCACAGTGCCTTGAGGAACTCTTTAATAAATGTAAGTATGCTAGAATCCAGAGGAATTCAGAGTCCAAGTGTTTTCTGAATTTCCTACACTGACTATAAATATACATGTTATAATCAGGATATATATTTTTTATAATCAAGTAGTAATTTAACAATTAGGTGGGATATACCATAGCAACTAAGAATATCAGCACTAGCTGACTGCCCAGACATGCATGACCGCTCCTAAAATTCAAATTACTTACTATCCCTAACTATCATTTAGAAAAACAGAATTTAGGGGTGCCTGGGTGGCCCAGTCGGTTAAGCGGTCGACTTTTTTTTTTTTTTTAAGATTTTTTATTTATTTGACAGAGATAGAGACAGCCAGCGAGAGAGGGAACACAAGCAGGGGGAGTGGGAGAGGAAGAAGCAGGCTCATAGCAGAAGAGCCTGATGTGGGGCTCGATCCCAGAACGCTGGGATCACGCCCTGAGCCGAAGGCAGATGCTTAACCGCTGTGCCACCCAGGCGCCCCAAGCGGTCGACTTTTGATTTCAGCTGAGGTCATGATCTCAGGGTCATAAGATCAAGCTCAGTGCTCAGTCTGCTTGAGATTCTCTCTCTCCCCCCAAACACAAGCGCACACACTCTCTCTAAAAACAGATAAAACTTTTATTTTAAAAAAACCCAAAAAACAGAATTTATTAAGAATATCTGTCTCAGGATGGGGGGGCCTGGGTGGCACAGCGGTTAATCGTCTGCCTTAGGCTCAGGGCATGATCCCGGCATTATGGGATCGAGCCCCACATCAGGCTCCTCCGCTATGAGCCTGCTTCTTCCTCTCCCACTCCCCCTGTTTGTGTTCCCTCTCTCACTGGCTGTCTCTATCTCTGCCAAATAAATAAAATCTTTAGAAAAAAAAAAAGAATATCTGTCTCAGGAGACTAGTGGGTGACACAGGATAATATCTACGAACGTGGCTGGCAGAGCGGGAGGCCTTAAGCACTCCGACAGCTTCTCTGCTATATCGTAGGCTCATCACCTGAATACCTCCCAACGTCAGAAGTCTGGGCTGAGAGCTCTGCTGTTCCACCTGGAGGTCGTAACAGTTTATGATTCTGTTTTCATACAAAATTCATTCTTCACCAAAGAGAATTAAAAAAAAAACCCACTGGAAATAAACCCTGTCTCTCCCTCTTGCCGGCAACCAACCCTGAAACAGACTGAGATGGCGCCCAAGAATTTCTTTTGCTCCCCTTCCCGTTTCACCGCCCAAGCATTCACGGGATTACGTTCTCGGAGAGCTCTAGAAAACCCAACCTGCTGCGTGCTGTTTTCAAGTGCAGAAACGCTGTAAGCGCTGTAAATGAGAAGTATTGTACACTGTAACTTCTTAGACGTGGACGAGCAGCAGGGCGGGGGTTACCTTAAGGAACAGAGGACATACACTGACTTTCTTACTTGTACAGACTTTAATCTTCATTCTGATCACCACTTAAAAAGCTGTAATGCTAAATTCTTATGGTGATTTGGCGCCAAAGAGTATTGTTTTTGAAACTTCACTACAATGTTAACATAATGTTAACAGAAATCTCACTCAAAAGAATTCTCATTTGTGGATCTCTCCATTAATAAAAATAGTAACCGCAGTGGTAGATGCAAGTGTGCTAAGTATTATTAAATACCTGACACTATTGTAAACATTTCACATATATTAATTTACTCTTTGCAACAACTCTTGGAGGTAAGCAGACACCCTTAGGGCCCCCAGGTATGGCTGAGGAAACTGAGGCACACGAGGCGGAAGTGGTGAATTGCGCAACTGAGACCCAGCCACCATCTCCTGCTTCTACCCAGCAGGCTGGTAGGTCTGGTGGCCGGTAAAACGGCTTCCATCGGCAGGACCACTTCCGTAGCACCTGATAGCACTATGCCCAACGTGTGGGAGGACAGAAAGGAGTAATCGTGAGTTTCTGCTTACTCAACTAAAAGATTCTTTTCCCACAGAGAGCCAGGAGACTCGTACCCTCTCCTATCTCAATCAGCGTAACAGCCTGAGTAAGAGGCTACTGTCAGCTACAGTATTCCCAGGATTCATTCATTCTTATCTGAAAAGGAGTTTCATAATTAACCTAAGTACTTAGATGATATAACTTCACCAAAAATAATCAGAATTTCTCCCTCCCTAATCATTCATTCTCTTTGGAGCCATCACCATTTCTGCATCTGGTATCTCACACTTCTCTAATCCTTGGCCCACAGTACTGCAGAGTCAAGTTTCAAAAACAGAAAACACGATCCCCTTACTGCCCCGCTTAAAGCCCTACGGGGCTGCCCCATTTCCTATAGCTGCAGTTCTTTGCTGGGACTTGGGATCAGCCCCCTATAAATTTATGCACCATGGCCAAAAAAAAAAGTGCACACCAGTATTGCATACAGTCACACCAAGAACACAATTTACTTAATGCCTTAAAATTCCCAAACTTAAGTTAACCAAACTCCATCCTTAATTTCATAAAAGAATTAAAGATTTCTCAAAGCAAGTCCATAAATATTTGCTGAAGGTAAGAGATGTTAATATTTTAACCAAAACCCATTCATCAACATACAGATTACATGTCAAAAACTTTAAAAGGGCATTTAGGAACTTCAGAATGATAAACTTTCCTGTAACTAAACACGTCATTTTATTTGAACTTATGTCATTAGGTCAGTCATTCTGCTAATGTCCTTGGAAATTCAACTCACCAGCACTTGGTGAATGTCTCAGTTGTGTATGTATGCATGAAGTTGAAAGCTCTATCCTTCATTACCCTCACAGAAAGAACTGTAAAAACCATGCCAGAAATCAAAACCTCTGTCTGCTGCCCACCTCCTACCAAAAGATCAACTGGAGGCAGACAGAGAGATCTGGCTGTAGGGCATGCAGTCGATCCTTCCTCTGGATCAGGGACCTAACACCAAGTGTCTCAAGGGGACAACAAGTTGCGTGAGTAGGGCAAATCATCTAAAAGAGGAGACAACCACAACCAGGCCTAGCGAACAGCATGGGAAAGGAGCGCTGATACAGGGTGGCCAGAGAGACTCGTACTTTCAGAAGATGGAAACAGGGATTTTTTTTTAAGGGTAGTAAAGTCATGAAACTTGGAAAGTGATGTGTTGCTTTTTTTTTTTTTTTCTTTGAGAAAGAGAGAGAGAGCACACAAGCAGGAGGGGAGGAGCAGAGGGAGATGAGAAGCAGGCTCCCTGCTGAGGAGGGATGCCCCCCCCACCCCGACGAGGGACTTGATCCTAGGACCCTGAGGCAAAGGCAGACGCCTAACCAACTGAGCCACCCAGGCACCCCAGAAATAGGGACTTTTTTATGTGAAATATCCCAAGTTTCCAAGCGCTGTAAGGTACACAAACACATCCACAAGCATGATCCAGCCCACATCCACCAGTTGGCACCTCATAATAGTACAGACCTTATTTATTAATTTAATAGCCAGGTATTTGGGGCAAGCCTGTACCACATACTCTCCTAGGCATGGGGACACACAATGAAGAAGTGTATGTCCTCATCTAGTGGAGGATAAAAGCACACACACAATGCATAAACCCTGTGGTCAGCACAGTGACAGAGCTGGGTAGGGGCCACAGAAGAATAAGGAAAGGAACCCAAGTCGGCACAGAAAGAGTGCAAGAAATCAGGGAAGTCTTCCCCAGGGGTGGGGTATCTGGGATGAGTCCTAGAAGAACTGAGGCAAACAGAAAGGAAAAAGCAGAGAGGCCAGGCTGCAGCTGAGAGAACAGTAATGCAACGTGCAAGACTAGGGAGCCAGGGACTGGGAGGTGCCCTGAGGGGTCCCAGACCAGGACAGGATGGAGGGCAGTGTACACGAGCAGTTGGACCAAATGAAATTCAGGGAAGAAGGACAAAATGAACACAAATGCCCACAGCAGATAAAACCAAGAGAATGGATCATGTATCAGTGTGGAGAAAGCAGCGACTCTGACAAACGCATTCCGAATTTTAATAATACCATAGTAAAATCTTCTCTTTACTGAAGCAATACATGTTAAATGTAAACAAAAGAACGAGAAATCATGTACAAAGAAGAAAATGTTACATCACTCATAATCCTACACTAACTACTACACAGTTCCTCCCCCATCTAGAAACGTCCAGTGATGTTCTTTTCCCCAATCTTTATTTTTCCTTTGATCCTAATTTTTATCTTTTACTCAGACTTCTCCATTTGAGCACATCTACCATAAGTCTCCTCAAACCTTCTATGATATGAAAAGGAGCATAAAAAAGTAAGTTAGGCCTCAATTTAAAAAGCCAAGCCACCTTTCCATAATACACACTATTTATGCCAACCACTTCAGCCTTTTCACGTAACACAGGTCAGAGAGAGAGATATTTTGTACTCTTTTTCATCAGAGAACCCATACTCTGGGTAGGAAGGGTTTGGCTTCATACGTGTATGGCCTGCTTAACTGCTTTAGTTAACTAAAAGCTGCAATTAAACTCAAGAGCAGGGGCTGCCGGGTGGCTCAGTGGGTTAAGTGTCTGCCTTCAGCTCAGGTCATGATCCCAGGGTCCTGGGATCAAGCCTGGCATTGGGCTCCTTGCTCAGTGGGGAGCTGCTTCTCCCTCTCCAGGAGCGAGCTCTGAGAGCCCTTATTCTCTCTATCGCTATCTCTGTCTCTGTCTCTCTAATAAATAAATAAAATCTTTAAAAAAAGAAAGTAAAACAAAGTGAAGAGCTATTTTGTGCATCAAAAGACATCAAGAAAGTGAAAAGAAAACCTCTATGGAGTGGGAAAAATATTTGTAAATCATTTATCTAATAAGGGTCTTACAACTCAACAAAGCCAATTAAAAGACGAGCAAAGGACTTGAACAGATATTTCTCCAAAGAAGATACAAAAATGACCACCAAGCACATGAAAAGGTGTTTAACATCATTAGTCACTGGACAATGCAAATGAAAACCATAAGATATTCCTCAAATCCTAGTACACAATGTTCACAGCACCACTATTCGTAATAGTCAAAAAGGAGAAACAAGCCAAATGTGCATCAATGGATGAATAAACTGTGGGATGTATATGCAACAATTATTCAGCCATAAAAGGGAATGAAATCTGACGCACGTTTCAACATGGAACCTGGAGGACACTGTGCTAAGGGAAGTAACCCAGCCACAAAAAGACAAATACTGATGCTTCTACCTATATCAGGCATCTGGAGCAGTCAAATTCATAAAGATGGGAAGCAGAATGGTGGTTGCCAGTGTCTGCAGAGAGAGGGGAATGAGTGAATTTTATAGTACGTGAATGACATCTCAGTAAAAAATTATTCTGAGCAAGCAGCAAAACAACAAAACCAGAACTCTCCTGGGTCAAATGCCATTTTCCCATATTTCTACCCTTGTCAGTTCCCTGCAGGCACCACCTTCCTTCTCTCTGCCCTTTACCAGAGGAAAACAGCAACAGGCAGGCTGGTGTCTGGGTAGCAGGGCTGCACGTGCACCCCAGCCCTCCCTCGTCCACTGAGCAGCGCACACGTCCACTCGCTCGTGGCTCCCGGGCCCTGGGACCCCACCCGCCCCGGGCACACAGTGGCTCTGCGGTGTCTCTTCAGCGGCCACAGACTCATCTCACTGCTGCTACCCGTCTCCTTTCTGCCCTTCTGCTCTGCTGTCAATTCTCCTCTTACACTCCGCTGGTAACTACTATGTCGCAGCCGGGCTGAACTCGAAATCGGGCGCTAACTAAAATGTCCCAAGTCCAGCCTCTGCTTTTTTGATTTCTGTTGCTGTTGTGCTAGGGAGTTGGTTACTGACAAGTTTTACGAGTTCCGGGATTAGAAGGGGCTAAAAAACCAAGGGGGAGAAAGTGCTCTGGAGGCAAGGAAGGGAGGGAGAGGATGAAGCAGCTGTTTCAAGGAACCACAAGAGCAGAATCCAAAGCCCAATGATTAGATGACACTGTTCTGCCAGCCCAGCCAAAGGAAGAGCACTACAACTGACTAAGGAAGATAATAAAAGACCGGGATACCAGGTTTGAGAGCCAAGCAGCTCAACTAGGAGCAACAAGTAACACAAAAAGGGGGGCGGGGGGGAGGATGAAAGAAGGCCCAGGAGAAGGCAAACCCAAGGAAGCAAGTCCTCGGGATCAGAACAAATTCCTCCTGCGCCCACATCCCCGCATCCAGTTACAGTGGTGGGGCGGCAGAGGCAGAGTGCCACCCAAGACCATCAGGGGTCGTGGAGAAAATTCTCAAGTGGTAGAGAAGCACACCGTGTATTTCAGAAAGCTTCAAATCACTGAAGATGTCACGTTCTGATGTTCAAAGCAGGATGGACAACTTGCGTTACTGCGGAGAAGTCAAAGCCTGGCTGCAACGGCCTTTATATTATGACTGTAATAGTGCCTTACGGTTTCCAAAGTACATCTAACCTCAGCCTCACAATTATCCCAGGCAAAAGAAAATATCCACTTTCAATTTGCAAACGGAAGGTCTTCTGACTTTACTAATCTCTCCACAACACAATACTGTGTGACTCCACGGACTGATGTCAGGAGAAATATACATAGTAGGGCCACAGACAATGAACAAACAGAAAAACTGGAGTCGAAAGCAGAAGCAGCAAATAAATGAACATGGAGAATGTGAACAAAGAGGTTATTCTCTAGAAAATGTAAAACATCTGCCATATGCAGAGCATACGTACACAAGTTAAACAGCACATTTATACAGCAAACAATAGTGGAGCCATCCCGCAGAACAAGAACAATGAAGGGAAACAACAAAGGGAAGCAGGTAAGGTCAGAAAGGAAAGGAAGATTCTTGGGTTTTCTGTTCCTTTTATTTTTTTTTTTTTAAAGATTTTATTTATTTATTCGACAGAGATAGAGACAGCCAGCGAGAGAGGGAACACAAGCAGGGGGAGTGGGAGAGGAAGAAGCAGGCTCATAGCCGAAGAGCCTGATGTGGGGCTCGATCCCATAACGCCGAGATCATGCCCTGAGCCGAAGGCAGACGCTTAACCGCTGTGCCACCCAGGCGCCCCTCCTTTTATTTTTTTAAATTAATTATTTTTTAACTAATCTCTACACCCAACGTGGGGCTCGAACTCACAACCCCAAGGATCAAGAGTCGGATGCTCTACCAACGGAGCCAACCAGGCGTCCCTGTGTTCCTTTTAAATGGGGCAAAACGAACAGGAAAAAGAATGCCAGTGAAAAGGGAAAGGCTGTGAACTTCAACTGTGAATGTCCACAACCACTTCGGCAAGGTTAAAGTCATTTCCTTAAAATCGTTTACTGAGCCCTCGTGCATTCAGACAGGCACTGTCCAACATGCCGACGATGATCTCATGGCATCTCTTCGACCTCGGAGAGTTGAATCCTTACTAGAAGTAGCACAGACCCAGGTTCCATGCCATGAATTTTGGGGCGGATTTTTAAAAGCTCACTGAGTAACGCCTCCACCAAAATGATAACATGCCCAATGTAAAAGATGTATTTTTCTTTCCCAAAGAAGGTGTTCCCAAGTTCCTCTTACTGCCACCAGTAAATTCCAACAGGCATCACTTTCAGAAAGAAAGCCAAAGGAGTTGCCTCTTCAAAGACCACAAACCCCTGAGACTGAGAATCTGGAGCCTTCTACTTCACAGCCAAGAGACTTCTTCCCTGCAGGTTGCACTGTAGCACAGGTCGTCGTTTTAGAATTATCATAATTATTTTTATCACAAGTAATTAGAGGAATGAGAATAGAGTCTCCCAAGCCTTAAGTAACTTAATTCCAGCATAAAGCATTAAACAGAAATTCTGAGCTCTGTTTTCAACTACTTTTTCAGGAGACGGTTCCTACTCTACTCACAAATGCAGGTAACTCAGCACCACTCAGTACCTCCCTGGTTTGTCTCTGATCCATAAAAGGCAAGATTTTTATCTTATAGACTCCAGGCGCATAACAGCTAAAAACTATTCTGTTCACTGATGCCTAAACTAGTACATTCACTCCCTATCCTACCATCCTATTTAATTTTCTCCAGAGCACTGATCTGAAATTATTCATGGCCACTACCATACCCCTAGCACACTGAAGAAATGGTTCGTCAAATATTTGTTGTGCTGACCAATAACAAATTAACAATACTCCCCAGAAATCTTCAGTCAGCCTCCCCTTCCCTCTAGCCACCTCAGAATACAGGGCTCAAGTCTACACAGAGCACGTGGTCTTTGAAAGCAAGAGCTGATGTCAGAACAGGTGGACTCAGCCCTGCCACTTACTGGCAGTTGAAGGAGCCCTTGCTGGCTGTAGATGGAACAGTTTATGCATCAGTAAGTACAATACACAAATACGGTTAAATCCGTAAGTAATTTTTTAAGTCATTTTGGAAGAAGCAAGTAAATCAACTATTTTGAATGTGCTAAATAAAAGGGAAGAATCAAGCTTGTATACAGACTTACCTATATAAAAAAAAAATGCACCTGAAGTATCCAAACAGTTGATATGGGGAAGCTTCTCTACAAAATACTTTAGGAAATGAATAAAGAAAAGATGGAATGCGGCACCTGGCTGGCTCAGTGGGTACAGCGTGCAACCCTTCATCTCAAGGTTATGAGTTCAAGCCCCACACTGGGTGTAGAGCTTACTTAAAAACAAAATCTTTAAAAAAAGAAAAAAAGAAAAAGAAAAGATGGAATGATAATATCAACATTTTAGAATACCTAATAAATTAATGGATGCAGACAGTGGCCATTACAAATGGCTGATGATTTCACAAGAAGGGATAATTAAAAGATAAGAAGTTAAGACTTCTTTCTGCCAAAAAGTAGTGATTTTTTTTTAAACCTGAATAAAAAATGGCAAAATATGTGACAGGGATTGTGGGGATGGAGGGTGCACACAGTGGAGAGACACATGCAGGTGTTTCCTGAACTCTTACTGTTTAAAAAGAGAAAAACAGAGAAATAGAAAAGCTGACAAAGAAACTAAAAATTTACAAATGAAAAACTAGAAAACAGGTAATAAAATTAAAGAGGGAAGGTTTACCCTCATTTATAATCAACTGCAAATTAAAACAATGACCTGTTTGTTTAAACTGCACTGTCGAGAACGCACATGAGTTTAATTACATGACTTGAGAAAGTATAAACTGGCAAAACCTTCCAAAGAGATCAGTTAGGAAATATGCTTCAAAATATATTTTTAAGGCACCTGTTGAGCCAGTAATATGAAATCTAGAAGTTCATGTTCCAGAAATTTTATGTTAAGTGTTCATTACAGCATTAAATATAACAGAAAAAGAAAAAAGAAAAAAGAAAAAGGAAAAACCCTGCAAACATCTTGAATGTCCGACAATGGGAAACATTAAATAAACTGCTCGATTTAGTAAAATTTCATTAAATAATCATTCTCATGAAGAACATTTAGGGGAAAAAAACATGCTTTAGAATATATTGTTAACCTTAAGAAAACACTCATAATAAAATGGTATGGTAGCTATATCAATTTCTAATACACATTTATAAAGGAGGCTAGAAAGATCAACACCAAAGTATTACCAATCCCTAATTAGTGAAGTTAAGTATTCTTTTCCTTTTATACTCTTTTCTGAACTCAAAAATGCTGGCAATGAACACACATTATTTTCCTATCTGGAAAAACGACAGTGCACACACACCGTTAGCTACACTGGCTGAAGGGTTTCAGTAACATTAACTCTACAAAAACCCTGGGAGACTCATGGAAGCTCTCTGGGCCTGTTTCTTCAGAGACAAAATTCACAAGCTGAGCTAGATGAGTGGTTTTCAAACTGTGAGATCATGCACGTAAAGTGCTTTCATATCTGGCCCAGAATGAACACTCAATACAGGTCAAAGTTGTTTATTAATGTTAACCAGTGGCACACAGAACCTGCCAAGCAAGCACGAGGATTCCAGACCCATAACTCTCATTTCAACCACTTGTCACTGATGCTTTAAACACTGGACTACTGGATATGATTTCAATTAAAGAAAAGGTTCTACCATTTTAAAGTCCTAAAACCACTTAAGCAGATAATCCCTAAAGTCCCTTGGAGCATTATGTCATTCTAAATATGACACATTTCTCATCCCTCTGGCAGGTCTGGAAATACTCTTGGTGAACACACAAATAATAAAAATCCAGGTTAAATATATTTGGCATGATTCTAATATATTACATAATAACTTTTTGTTAACTCTGAGATTCTATGATAGTTTTCCTCCTAATGCATATTCATATTACAGATATTAGTTACTAAAAATTTTTCTGAAATTACTTCTCAGTTGGTATCCTGAAACCCCCAGCATTTTTATACAATGCAAAACTGTACTAAATGAAAAAGGTATCTTTCAGGCAATCTTAGAAGTGTGCCTCTTGGGGCGCCTGGGTGGCACAGTCGTTAAGCATTTGCCTTCGGCTCAGGGCATGATTCCAGCGTTCTGGGATCGAGCCCCACATCGGGCTCCTCTGCTGGGAGCCTGCTTCTTCCTCTCCCACTCCCCGCTTGTGTTCCCTCTCTCGCTGGCTGTCTCTGTCAAATAAATAAATAAAATCTAAAAAAAAAAAAAGAGAGAGAGAGAGTTTATTTATTTGACAGAGAGACAGCGAGAGAGGGAACACAAGCAGGGGGAGAGGGAGAAGCAGGCTCCCCGCGGAGCAGAGAACAGGACCCTGGGATCACCACCCAAGCTAAAGGCGGCTGCCCAACCGACTGAGCCACACAAGCATCCCTATTTTAAAATTCTATACATGCTAATGGAGGACTCAAAATTGTTCCCACTGCAAATGTCCTTTCCAACACAGCAAAGAGATAACCAAAAGAGAATTATCTATTAAACATTAGTCTCTCAGAATATAGAGGCTTAAGTACAAACAGCCTCCAGGTGTTTGTTTCATGAACTTTTTTTAAAGACCCATTTATAGTATTAAGGCTTAAAATTATCCTCCTTCCACTTCCGTGAAAACTTACTCAAGAAACACATTAATGAATAACTTTACTGAGCTTTAGTTTTTGTCAACATCCACTCTTACATTTAATCCAGGAAGAGGAAAAAAGTATATAATCTGGGGGCGCCTGGGTGGCACAGCGGTTAGGCGTCTGCCTTCGGCTCAGGGCGTGATCCCGGCGTTGTGGGATCGAGCCCCACATCGGGCTCCTCTGCTATAGCGAGCCTGCTTCTTCCTCTCCCACTCCCCCTGCTTGTGCTCCCATTCTCGCTGGCTGTCTCTATCTCTGTCGAATAAATAAATAAAATCTTTAAAAAAAAAAAATTAAAAAAAAAAAAAAAAGTATATAATCTGCTTTTTAATTGTTTTTCCAAATAATTAAGTGGTCTTTTTCTGGTAATCCAGTTCATCAAATTTAAATAGTTACATTTTCTTTTTAGTCACAATGTTGTCCATAGGCTGTATATTTAAGGCAAATTAATACTCAAAAGATCAAAGCAACATCTATGCTTTAACACACACACACACAGCCACACCCACTCCTTCAACAGAGGAATGAACTGCAAGCTAACCTTCCTCTTCTGCTCAGCACCTCTCATCTTCAGTCCCTTAATGTTGCCAATTTAATCATGTGGAAGAGGGGAAAAAGATGAGTTACATATGCAAACTGTTTATGTTAAACAAACTTAAATATTGATAAACTTGCTTTATCAATATTTCTTTAGAGATTCTCATTTAAAAATACCTTAATAATTAATTACTTTGAGAATAAATTACAGAATAAACTATAAGTTTTCAGGAAAGGCAACCAGCAAGCCCACTTCACAGTACTGAACTACCACAGGCAAACTAAAGAGGACTCAAAGGCGGGGCGCCTGGGTGGCTCAGTCGGTTGAGCGTCTGCCTTCCGCTCAGGTGATGATCCCAGGGTCCTGGGACTGAGTCCAGTGCTGGGCTCCCTGCAGGGTGGGAAGCCTGCTGTGCCCTCACCTCTCAGCTCCCCCTGCTTGTGCTTGCTTTATCAAATAAATAAATAAAATCTTTAAAAAACAAAAACAGAAGACTCAAAAGCCAAAATAAAATCAGCACTAATTTAACCATTTGATTTAAAATAAAGTTATATATGGGGCGCCTGGGTGGCTCAAGTCAGTGGGGCATCTGACTCTTGATTTTGGCTCAGGTCATGATCTCAGGGTTGAATCCCCACATCGGGGTCTGCACTCAGCACAGAGTCTGCTTGTCCCTCTCTCTCTCCCCACCCCCCACCCCCCCTCACAAAAATAAATAAAATATTTTAAAAAGTTGTATTTATAAAGCTTATTTTGCATTCAAGTGACAAATCTCTATTTACCACCAAAGCCAGACTGTGGCCCCCAAAGACCCTCTCTACAATGCTCCTCCTCAGAAGTGAATTCTTGATAAACCCATATACTAATAAAGAGAAATAAAAGTGTGCACACCAAGACCATTAAGTGGAGAAAGAAGGGTCTCTTCAATAAATGGTGCTGGGGCAACTGGATATACACAATCCAAAGAACTTAAGCTGGACGTCTACTTCACACTACATACGAATATTAACTCAAAATCCATCAAACACCTCAATATAAGAGCTAAAACCATAAAACTCTTAAAAGAAAACACAGGGATAAAAATTCAGGACCTTCAATCTGGAAACAGATTCCTAGATTATTCAAACAGAAGCATGTGCAACAAAAGAAAAAAATAGATCCATTGGACTTATCAAAAGTAAAAACTTTTCGGGACGCCTGGGTGGCTCAGTTGGTTAAGCGTCTGCCTTCTGCTCAGGTCATGATCCCAGAGTCCTGGCATCGAGTCCCACATCTGGCTCCTCGCTCAGCAGGGAGCCTGCTTCTCCCTTTCCCTCTGCCTGCTGCTCCCCTGCTCATGCTTTCTCTCACACACAAATAAATAAATAAAATCTTTTAAAAAAACCTTTTCTGCATCAAAATGCATTATCAAGGAAGCAAAAGACAACCTACAGAAGAGATATTAACAAATCACACATCTGATAAGGATCTAGTACCTAAAATATATAACAAACAACTCAATAACAAAAACTGTCAATACACATTTCTCCAAAGATATATAAATCACCAACAAGCACATTAAAAGATTCTCAATGTCATTAATCATTAGGAGAATGCAAAACACCACAATGAGATACCACTTCACACCGAAAAGGATGGCTATAATTTAAAAAGGAAGGAAGGAAGAAAGGAAGGGAGGGAGGGAGGCCCGGGAAACAAGCCTTAGCGTTAGCAAAGATGTGGAGAAATACTTATGCGTTGCTGGAGGGGATATCAAATAGTGGAAGCTCTGTGTGCTGATTCCTCAAAAAGATAAACACAGAAAGACAATACAACCTAACAGTTCCACCCCTAGCTATACAACAAAAGAAACAAAAACTGGTACTCAAACAAATATACATACACACGTTCACAGCAGCACTATTCATAACACGCAAAAGGTGGAAACCACCGTGAGTGAAGAGTGGATAAACGAATTGTGGCATATACGTGTCATGGAATATTATTCGACCATAAAAAGGAATGAAATACTGATTCATGCTACAACTGGGTAAACCTCAGAAACACTGTATGAAAACAGCCAGGCACAAGAAGTCACATACTGCATGACTCCACTATATAAAGTATTCAGAGTAGATAAATCCAAAGGGACAAAGTACAGACTGGTGGTAGCGAGGGGTTGGAGGAGGGAGCAATGGGGCACAACAGTTTAATGGGCACTGGTTTCGGGCGGGGAGGGGACATTCTGCAACTGGTGGCTACGTGAATATATTAAATGCCACTGTTCACTTTAGACTGGTTAATTTTATGCTGTGTGAATTTCACCTCAAGTTTTTGTTGTTGTTGTTGTTTTTAAGTTTGCAAGGATGTCTAATTTGCTAGTCTATACATCTCCACCTCATCCAGGAATGCTCTCCCCAACTCACTCAGTGTGCCCCTCTCAATACCTTTGGTCTCCTTGGCTCATAGCCTCGATGCAGCTGGAGAGAAAACACTGGGTCAAAAATGACCTATGAAAACAAACTCTAAGAATATATATTTACATAAAGACCAAAATTTTACACTAGGGGGAAAAAACACTAGAGAAACATATACATTAAAACTTAACAAAATTCAAAAACAAATGGAAGGTGAGGACCTCTGTGGCTACAGGCAGTGACAAACATTCAGGTCTGCATCACCACCACCAGTGTTCAAAAATGTCAGGCAGCAAAGGACTTCCTCTTCTTAAAGTTTCAAACTCCAAACCACAAGGCAGAACTGCACAGAAATTTCTCTGAAACACCTACCCATATTTCACATTGGAGACATTGCAGGCAGTCTATTACTTTTTCAAGAGCTGATTCTTTTTTTTTTTTTTAAGATTTTATTTATTTATTTGACAGAGATAGAGACAGCCAGCGAGAGAGGGAACACAAGCAGGGGGAGTGGGAGAGGAAGAAGCAGGCTCATAGCAGAGGAGCCTGACGTGGGGCTCAATCCCATACGGCCGGGATCACGCCCTGAGCCGAAGGCAGACGCTTAACCGCTGTGCCACCCAGGCGCCCCTCAAGAGCTGATTCTTAAAGCAAATAAAATTATAATACTGGCCCTGTTCAGAAATGTTAAGAAGAATAAAGTCTTTCTTCTCAGTTCCTTACTACGTAACTTACTCAGCACTAAAAGTATGAGATGCTACATGCTGACAAAGAACACAGGGGAACAGTGACGCCTTTAGAGTGAGTATTTGAAGGATAAAGTGGGAATAGTACATTAATTTCCAAGAAGTGGAAATGTATCTGTATTATATATTATAGAAATATATCTATGCCTTTAACACTATAGTGATGATCTGGGGACACATCACTCACACTCTACCCTAGTGCACCAAGCAACCTGGGTGAAATCTTCACTCAAGGAAGCTTTTTTCAAGGTAAGAAATGCCACCTCAAGTATGCATGAGAGAAACAAATTTAAAATTTGAAGGACTCAAACTGTCTTTCCTTAGAAGTACTTTGATCAAATGAATCATAACTGAAAAGCTAACAAATGTGAAGCACAGACAAGCAAGGCTAGTAGACCCTCCGGGGGGAAGGCTACTGACATCTATAGGGTACATCCAGCAGGCATAGTGCCTGGGGTTTTCCCATCTATTATCATTTAATCCCCAATAACCCTGTTATTCCTACTTAAAATCCACCATGTATGTAAACTGAAGTAGGGACATTAGGAAGTTAACTGAAGCTATTCATCAGAAAGAATCATGTAGAGGTGGTTTTATTCAACCAAGACTTTTATGATTCCCAACTGTAAACCGCCCCCCAAAAAAAAGGTGCTCTCAACATCCCTACACATCCTAATTTGATAAGTGACCCAAATCATCCAAGTCAATGATAAAAAAAAAAAAATTTAGCAGAATAGAATCAAAGACAAAGTATTTCATCTCACTATTTAATGAACCCTTTGAAAGTTCAGAAGTTGATGATTAAATCGATACTTCAGCAGGTGTTGAACTATCTAGCTATGCAATGACATAAACCACATTTCTCCAACTCCTCAACAAAGTATCACCGGAGACTACCATGCCTTGCTGAAATCAAATCCTGGTATGGCTACAGTGGCCTGTTGGTCCTACTGTAAAGATTCTACACAATGCTGTTCACAGGAACAACTCAAGAGCCAGCAATGTCAAGACAAGTTCAGTTCACACACCATCTCCAAGGGCGAGCTAAGACTAGAAACCAGGTCTTTCGACAAACTCAATTTTTAAAAAATCAATTCATGGCATTATTTAACAGCATCATCTTTCCCAAATTTGTCAATCCTTAAAAAACCAAGAAGCTAACCTTGACTCTTGTCTTATCTCACCCCATCAGTAAATCCAATCAGCTCTTTCTTCAAAATAAGTCCCCAATCTGACCTTTCTCACCTCCTCCACTAAGACCACCTGCCCAAGAGGCACATGCCTGGCTCCGTCAGTTAGGCATCTGCCTTCAGCTCAAGTCATGATCTCCAGGTCCTGGGATCGAACCCTGTGTTGGGCTTCCTGCTCAGAAGGGAGTCTGCTTTTTTCTCTCTCTCTGCCCCTCTCCACTGCTCGTTCTTTCTCTCAAATAAATAATTAAAATCTTAAAAATAAATAAATAAAAGACTGCCAGCCCAACCCACCAGCAATACTACCCACCCAGATTAACTGCTGCACCAGCTTCCTCCCTGGAATTCTGCCACTCTGCAATCCTTTACCATACAATGGCAGAGTGACACTGTTGGTTTTTGATTTTTCAGTTTCTTTTTAAAGATTTTATTTATTTATTTGAGAGGAAGAGTGACAGCGAGAGGGAGCAAGAGAGAACAAGACAGCAAGAGAGCACAAGCATTCTGTCACAAACCATCCACCTCATCCCATTTGGGCCCAGACATGCTGCTCTGGGCCACAGCAGCTCCCCACACCCCTCCTCAAATTGTGTGTGCCTACCTTACTCTGCCCCACCTAACGGTTTTAGGACAGAAACTGCTCAGGAAGAAGGGGGAAGGGAGAGTAATCAGTTTTAAATGCACAGAGATTTCACTCTTTGGCTCAAAATCCTCCAATAGCTTTTTAATCTTTCTCAGAATAAAATCCAAACTCTTTTCCATGGTCCAATAGGTCCTATACATCTGTCCCAGACCTGTCTACATCACTTGATCCAACCTATGCTTGCTGGCCTTTATTCAACATACTAAAAGACTCCTTCCCTCAGGGCCTCTACGGTGTGTTCTCCAGCTCTTTGAAAGCTTCCCCACCTGCCCAAACCTCAAGTTCAAACCTTATTTCCTAAGAGGCTTTCCCCAGTATGTTCCCCATTCACCATTCCCATACCCCCACCTATCCCTTGCTTTATCCCCCTAACTAGAACAGTCCTTAACACACAATAGATGAGTAACGTCTGCATGATGGCTGAATTCCTCAAGAACGCATCTCGTGAAGCAAACTAAGCAATCATAATGCCATCCTATATGCACAGGATATATGTAAAGGTTTTAAAATACTAATGTTGACACGTTACACAGAGCTCTAAAGTACACTGTTTCTTGCAATAATTCCAAGCAGTATCTGCGTTGAGTTTACTTCCTCTCCTTCACAAAGCTCAGAAAGTGCAATGATCTGCGCTGCCAGTAACTGACAAGATCACGACTGGAACTGGGCCTTCTAAGTACCATTAATTACACTACGCAAGCCCCTCTGTGTGTGCGGCACCACTAGGCAATCACTCTCGTAATTCCCAACATTCTTTCCTTTGAATTTCCAGAATTACTGGAATGTTTCAAAAGAACAGTTAGAGTTGCAGAAATACTATAATTTTCAACCCTACCTACAAATTTATGTCTTACTGAAAGCATAACACACACACTGACTGCAGGTCTGTTACGTGATAGCTGTGTTTTTATCAAGAGTTCAGGCAAAAGACCCTTGATAATGAGCATTTCAGCACCATATTCCAGGAGTCAGCAAACTATAGCCCACCACCTGTTTCTGTAACAACACGTAAGCTAAAAATGGTTTTTATATTTTTTAATGGTTGGGGGGAAAAGAATCAAAGGAATAATATTTCATGACACCTGAAAATTGTAAGTAATTCTGAGTTTTACTGTCCATAAAGTCTGAGTGAAACACCCTCACACTCATTTGTTTATTTATTTCCCAGGCCACTTCTGCACTGGAATGGCAGGGTTAGGTAGTTGCAACAGATATCATGTGACCTGAAAAGCCAAAAACATTTACTATCTGATCCTTTACAGGAAAAGTTTGTCAACCACTCCCACAGTCTCTTGGTTTTGTACCTCTCCCCAACATACTGACCCCTCCTCCCTGCCAAGTTCAGATAAGGTTTCCCTGTAGTCCGATTCTTCTCCCATTTCCTTGCAGCCATGTGAGATGTGTAACTGTCTCCTTACAAGATGTAGGGTCAAGCCCACACGTACTTGTTCAGGATTGTATCCCAGTGCTCAATTGCAATGCCATTCGTACTAGGTGCCCAGGTACTAAATTCGGATGAGCTGATCTAAACAACCTTCAAACTTACAAGAGTTTCTGCCAGAAGATAGCAGAAATACAGATTATCAGACTTCCAAAGGAATCCTATCAATGACTCTATCCTTTGGTTCGTTTCGGTCATAAACCCCAACATCACACAAAATCGATCTGGGTAGGACAGGAAATTGCAGGGAGAAGTAGGGCGAAAGGATTAAACCAGCCTGCAGCCCAGTAGTAAAAGGTATTAACAAAAAAAAATGATCACCAACAACAAAGAGCAAAACAAAACACAGGAACACCTCAGGTTCCCAGACTCCGAAGTGAGTCTTCAGGAAGCTCAGCCACAGGACAGGCCGCTCCTCAGCTTCAGCGCCCCCCTCCAAGACCTCTTTCTCCCACGTGCCACACTGCCTATTAGTCACCTAACTTATTCACTCACCTTACAAAAAAATCTTTCTAACACAAATAGATCCAAAAAGCTAAAGAAAATAACAGAATTTCATGCATTAATGTGGACTAGGCAAAGCAGTTTTGATCATCAGACAGAAAAACAACAGCAGATAGTTTAAGGAGATGAGGCCCTCACGGGCTGAGGAAGCCTTAGAGAAGGTTCTGAAGCAGGAGCTGAGGGAAAACTGGGACAACAGACCCAAAGGGCAAAACTGATGGAAAAGGAATGGAAAGGGAAATGGGAGGTGTTTAATAAAAAGACACTCAGTTCAATTTTCCTTAGGTCAGACATGCATCCTGAAAAAAAAAAAAAGGGAAGAGGGCTCATCTCTACAATGTGGTTTAAAAACTGCTGGAGCAGAAAAATGTCTTCCCTTCAAAAGAATGACAACTAATCAATGTAAAAAGATATTAAGAGATTAGACAATTATCATTTGCAACCCACAGTTGCAAAACACTGATTCAGGCAAGAAACATCAAAGGATGTTAAAACCAATGCATACCTGTAAGAACAGATATTCACACAGTCTCACAGTATCTTATTAATTTCAAAGGGGGGAGATGCCTTGGTGGCTCAGTTGGTTCAGTGTCTGACTCTTGATCTCGGCTCAGGTCTTGATCTCAGGGTTGTGAGTTCAAGCCCTGCCTCGGGCTCCACACTCAGTGGGGAGTATGCTTAGATTCTTTCCCCTCTCCCTTTACCTTTCCTTCCCTGTCCCCCTCTGTATTCCCAGCTCACACTCACTCACTCTCTCTCTCTCTAAAATAACTAAATCTTGGGGCACCTGGGTGGTTCAGTCAAACATCTCCCTTCAGCTCAGGTCCTGATTCCAGCATTCTGGGATGGAGCCCTGCATTAGGCTCTCTGCACAGCAGGGAGCCTGCATCTCTCTCTCCCTCTGCCTGCCACTCCCCTGCTTGTGCTTTCTCCCTCTTTCTGTGTCAAATAAATAAAAATCTTTTTAAAAAATAAATAAAATAACTGAAGTCTTAAAAAAAATTAAGCTGGGAAAACTGTTCCAGATCAGTGCTACTTACCTGACAGAGCAGTAAAAGCCCTCAAAATGTTTGTTATTGATCGATAATAAGTACACAAATTTAGAGTTCAGAAATTCTTATAGCAACTTGATAGTAGAATCTAATTTTTTACATGAGCCTTATTTTCATGTCATTTCTTCCATTTTATTTTTATACTGATTTTTTATTATTGTATTTTAGAAAATTATTGGTCCACAGCAGATTGGAAATGAAAGAAAAAAATGCTCCTTCACCATGTAGAGTCTCAAAAGTACTATTCCAGATTAAGAAGAGCTAAGAGACATGACAACTAAATGCAACGTGTGATCCTGGATTTAAATTTTACATATACACATACATACATATATATATGAAACAGAGTATATATAAATACCACATACAAATACATACAAATGGACTATACATTAGATGATAATATCATAGTAATGTTAAATTTCCTGAAAGTGATAACAACACTGTAGTTGTGTTACAGAAAAACATCCCTTTTCTTAGGAGACATGCCTAATTGTTCAGGGGTGAAGTTAATACGTCGGCAACTCTTGGGGCACCTAGGTGGCTCAGCCAGTTAAGCTTCTGACTCTTTGTTTCAGTTCAGGTCATGATCTCAGGGTCGTGAAATCAAGCCCCCTGTCAGACTCCGTGATCAGCAGGGAGTCTGCTGGAGATTCTCTCTCCCTCTGCCCCTCCCCCCACTCACACTCGCACATGCTCTCTCTCAAATAAATCTTTAAAAAAAATATGTCAGCAACTAGCAATGGCTACGCCTAAATGGCTTAGCAAGGATAAAGTTGTAGGATGGGTGGGGTGGGGTGGAGTAGGGTGGATGGTTGGATAAAACATATACTATTTAATTTAAAAATATGAAACCTATCCAAGTGTAAATACGATAACATAAATTTAGAGATTAAGTGAAATACCAAGTAGAAATCACATAGAATGTTTTCTATAACTTGACCCTTTGATAGTAAAATTCACATGGGTTTGACAAATAATCTAAATGACAATTATTATATATTCATGGGTACCAGATTTCCAAAATATAACAGTTTAGATTTTTCTAGTTTAAAAAGAGAAGACAATGAGAGGCCTGGGTGGCTCAATGAGTTGAGCATCTAACTGCCTTCAGCTCAGGTCATGATCCCAGGGTCCTGGGATCGAGCCCCTGGTCAGGCTCCCTGCTCAGCAGGGAGGCTGCCTCTCCCTCTCCTCCCTGCTCGTGCTCTATTTCTGTGTCTCTCTCTCAAATAAATAAATAAAATCTTTAAATAAATAAAATAAAAAGAGAAGATATTAATGGACTAAAACAGTATTTTTACAGACAGATTTAAATTTTTAATCACAACAGTAAGAAATGACTCAATACATAATAAATGTAGTTTAAAACAAAAAGAATTACTTTGGATTGTACTTCACACTACTATATTCTACAATAAATTTCAGATGTGTCAAAGAGTTAAATATAAAGAATAACCCATAAAAATAAAATTGATCCTAAAAACATATCCTAGCTTTGGAGAAGAGGAAAATTCATTATCACAAAATGAAGACACAAGAAAGATGAACAGAAAAAAGTTTAATGAGATCTGACAGGTAAACCTTCAATCTTTAAAGTTCATTCATTCAAGAATTCATTCATTGGACTTACTAAATTCATGCAACATTCCAAGCACGGGTGTAGGCCCTGCATTTTCAGCGTCTGAATAAAGCGCAGGTGGCACCAGGCCTCCCTGAGCTCAAGGCTGGTAGGGAACAGAGCAAACAGAACAAAAAGCAATGTAATGTCCTGGTAAGCACCAGAGAGGGACAGACAGACTGCTCCAAGAAAAGACCTACTGAGGACGCACTGTATATGGGATGGGCATGAAATAACTCTCTGAGAAGCAGCATCAAAACTGATGCCAGAATAAGGAACAAGAAAGCAGCAAAACAAAGAAGAAGGAAAACAGCAGCTCAAACAGGCCAGAGGCCGGACAGAGCCCAGGGGACTATGAACAGGATCAGTGGACAAGGGTAAATGATAAAGATATTCACAAGCTCCTACGCAGTACCTCACTGCGAGCGGACTGTACATTCCTGCCAGCCACCTGCATTCATCCACCTCCCAAACCAGGATAAAATACAGAGCCAAAAACTGGACAAGGAAAAAGAACTGCACGCTAGTGTGTTCTTTCCAAAGACACTCTAAAGATAAATGACAGAAATTATCACATTTCTCATACCTTTGGACTTCTATTTCCCAAAAAATTACTCTTCCTCCCCCCAAAACCAAGTGGGCAAAATATATCCCAACAGAAGTGGTACTTATAAAATAAAAAGGAAACCACCAAAAAGCCTAAAAATGTGGAACTATGTAAATTGTGTCAGGTTACATTAGAAATGTATATGAGTATAGATTAGGAAGTACCTAAAATATATCAAGTAGTAAATAATGACGGGCACCTGGGGGGCTCAGCTGGCTATGCATCTGACCCTAGATTTCAGCTCAGGTCATGATCTCAGGGTCCTCTGATTGAGCCCCATGTCTGGCTCCCGGCCAGGTGTGGAGCCTGCTTAAGATTCTCTCTCCCCCTCTCCCTCTGCTCCTCCACCCCCTGCCCAAAAGTATTAAAAAATGACATTTAGTTTGTATATATGGACAAAATATAAAACGCTTATACACCTTTAAAGCGTTTAAATTTGAAGTGACAAAAAACATTCTGTAAGCACTAGGTTGCTCTGCTCAAGATTATTTATGTTCAGTTAGTTGTGCTTTTTTTTAATTCAAAAGAAACAGAAGAACTGAATTCTTCTTCCCATTCTTCAGAATTTTAACTGCTAATGTTATAAAAAATGGCTAAATTAAAAAAAAAAAAAAAAGCTAAGCTAACCCTTTAAAACAAACCCTGAGTACCAATCCCCTCTCCTACTTACAGGCAGCCACGATGTTCTGATGTGACCCTGACAATCCACGTCTGCATAGTTTTAAACGAGCCAGGGAATCCCAGGGAGGTGAGGGAGAAGAGAGTGCAGACACACATCCATCAACGGTACGTGGCACTAGAAACCTTTTACAAATGGTATTACACTTTCCTCTCGTTTGTCAAACTCTGATGCAATGCTGTCTAGCTCATGTAAGTAACAATAGATCTAATGCATTTATAACATTACAACATATGAATATACTCCCCATTAATAAAAACTGATTTTTCCCAATTTAGTCTATCATACAGTGTTATGAAGTTTCTGGGGTTTTTGTGGGGTTTCAATATAAGCTCATTTTTAGTAAGTTAAAAAACACTACTTAGTATAATACCAGATTTATTATTAAGCTTCTAATAAAGACAAAAAAAAACTCCCCAAATCATGCTTATTTGTATCCACCGGGTAATAAATGAAATAACTGCATTCCCAGCTTTTAAGTACAACTATAAATTAATCATCCAATTATCAAAAACCAATCACAGCTTTAAAAAAGAACTACGTATATCATACAAAAATAAAATCTACACCAATTTTTCAAATTAAAAAGCATGTACTGGGGCACCTGGGTGACTCAGTCAGCTGAGCGTCGACTCTTGGTTTTGGCTGAGGTCATGATCTCAGGGTCGTGGGATCAAGCCCCCAGTACAGAGCCTGCCTAGGATTCTCTCCCCTTCCCTCTACCCCTCACCCCTCACCCCCCACCCCTGCTCAAGTGCTCCTGAGAGCTCTGTCTCTCAAAAAAAAAAAAAGCATGTATTAAGGACATAAACACAAAACATTTGTAGGAAAATATCAAATGTACCTTATCTATATATAAGGTATATATATTTACTTACACTATTTTTCCTGAAATTTTCTTAAAACTAGATTCAGATATTGATCTGTTGCCACCTACTGGTTACATTCATACTTGAATAATATCACTGCACATTAAATATTCAGCATAGTTAATACAAAATACAGAGTCAAAAATCTCTTCGTAATGATCTTTACAAAATTTTACTAAACTACTCTGATAAATTCAGCTTTGGAGAAGTTTTGTTTTTTGGGGGGCAGAAAAGTTTTTAAAGCTACATCATGAGTCAATGATAGTTTGACTTTTAACAATACTCTAACAAAATTTTCATTAGTGTGTTGGGAATGTTTTAAAACTAAAATACCATTGTGATTTGTGGAAAACATAAAATCTTCATTTAATTAAAATACTTCCAGAATGTTATTCTTTTTTAATTTACAACTCAAATGTTTCTCTGTCAGTTTTCCAGAATATTGTAGTTATATAACTTAGGACACTGTCATCTTTTATACGGTTGATTTGTCAGAATGAGGACCCTCCCCCCAAAGAAGGCCCAGATATTACATTTATTTTGCGTTTTAAATATCTTACTCTACAGCAGTCCCACCCCCTCCTTCCTTTTTTTTAATACAACCACTGGATGAAGAGTCAGTTGTCCCACTGCACTGCTTTTTAAAACCACTCTTTTAGTTGCCCATATTTAAAAAGCAAAACAAACAAATGTAACACATGGACTTATTTTTGAAACTCAATTCTAAAAAAAAAAAAATCAACTGTAAAAAGTAACTGTGGAAATGTGAATACAAGATTGGGTTTTAAATGACCACAGAGAATTTTGTGACTTTGTTAGATACAATAATGAATTGTGATTACATAAGAAAACATAAATGACTGCCATGGACCCCCAAATTCAGATACTGAAGCTCTAACCCCCAAAGTGAAGGTATTTGGAGGTGGGGCCTCTGGCAAGTGGTTAGGTTTACTGAGATAAGGTCATACATCAGACTAGTGCCCCTGTTAAGAACAGCTAGCAGAGTCTTCCTCTCCAAGTGAGGACTCAGCAAGGAGGCCATCTGCAAGCAGGAGGAGGGCCCGCACCAAAGCCTGGCCCGCTGACCTCACACTTTCAGCCTCTGGAACTGTGAGAAAATTCATTTCTGTTGTTTAAGCCCTGCAGTCCATGGTATTTTGTTATGGCAGCCTGAGCTTAGACAGTGATGGAAGTACAAAGGGGCAAAATAATCAATCAGATATCTGCTGGAGCGCCTGGATGGCTCAGTCAGTTAGGTGTCTGCCTTCCGCTGAGGTCATGATCCCAGGGTTCTGGGATGGAGACCCGGGTCGGCTCCCTGCTCAGCAGGGGATCTGCTTCTCACTCTGCCTCTCCCCTTATGCTCCACCCCTCAAATGAGAAAATAAAAATCTCAAATAAATAAATAAATAAATCAGATACCTGCTTTAAAATATATTCTAAAAGGGGCACCTACTGGCTCAGTAGGTGAAGCACAAGACTCTTGATCTCAGGATTGTGAGTTCAAGCCCCATGGTAGCGCCTACTTAAAAAAAAAAAAATAAATGAAACACATTCACAAGACGGGGGGGGGGGATAGATAAAAGAAATGGAGCAAAATCTTAACTGTCGAATTTAAGTGACAGGCATTTGCATTTTTTAAGATTATATTTATCTGACAGAGAGACAGAGAGAGAACACACAAGCAGGGGGAGTGGGAGAGGGAGAAGACGACTCCCCACTGAGCAGAGAGCCCGATGTGATCTCAAAGCAGATACATGAACGCCTGTGGGCCCCAGGAATAACAATGAAATATGGTTTGCTTTTTTTCACTCATTGTGCAAGAATAATAGCGCATAAAAGTGTTGGTGCCTCAGTATGAATCCTGACAACAATCCTTACTAGTAGTTGTATTATTCACCACTACAAAAATAAAATGCCCTGTTTAAGAATGTCCTTAATGAAGAAGTAAAAAATGGGACACCTGGCTGGCTCAGTCAGTGGAGCGTGCAACTGTGGCTCTCAGGGTTGTGAATTCGAGCACCACACTGAGTATAGAGATGACTTAAAAAGAATATCTTTACTAGAAAAATTAAAAATTATTTTTGTTGATCCTACCCTTAAACATACACCTTCTTAAAATTCTGTGTGACAAAGTTGGAAATGTGCATCAAGAACTCCTGGTACACACCACGATATGATGGCTATCTCAAGAAAATGCACTTGGGTAATCGTTTGAGTTGTGAGTGGAACTAGCCACTTTTTTCACACATCATCTTTACTTGAAAAAACAACAGATACACAAACTATACTTATTCAGACTTGGCTGCATAGATGACATTTCTAAAAACAAACAAAATAAAACAAAGAACCAAATGAAGCCAGCCTAGCAATTTAAGAAAAACAGATGAAAGAGTATTTGTTGCCAATGATAAAATCCAAGCGTTCAAGAGAATATTCTGTAGAACTTCTGTCTGCCACCATAAGCATGACAGGTCTCAACACTTAAACACTCTGCTGATGAGACATTCATGAGCGTTACTTTTGGATACTGCATAATGACATGTGTCAACATTTGGAAGATCTGCATAACTCGTTTTCCAAATGACCAACACAAGATGCTACAAGATCACACAGAGGGGAAAGAGTCATTTAAAGTGCAAGGAAATCAACATTTTACTGTAACAGCACATGAAACGTTCACCAGTCTGGGTTTAGATTCCACAACACTCACTTCCTTGCTTCTAATACTTGCCAGATTTCAGTGTAGTAAGAAAAAATATGTATGATTATCTGAAAAGGCCATTAAAATACTCTTTTCTAACTACATACATGTACAAGACCACATTTTCTTCACGTGCTTACTTCAAATACATCACAACAGATTGAAGGAAGAAGTAAATACGAGAATCCAACATTCTTCTATTAAGCCCGACATTAAAGGGGCTTGCAAAAACCTAAAAAAATGCCACTTCTCAACAAATACTTTGAGAAAGTTATTTTTCATTTTAAAAAATGGTATTTATGGGGCGCCTGGGTGGCACAACGGTTAAGCGTCTGCCTTCGGCTCGGGGCGTGATCCCGGCATTGTGGGATCGAGCCCCACATCAGGCTCCTCCGCTATGAGCCTGCTTCTTCCTCTCCCACTCCCCCTGTGTTCCCTCTCTCGCTGGCTGTCTCTATCTCTGTCAAATAAATAAATAAAATGTTTAAAAAAAAAAAAAAGGTATTTATGTGACCATTTATAAAAAATAAAAATTATAAATAATTTTTAAGTTAAATGTCTAATAAACACTGTATATTGAAAGATGTAATCCACAAAAACAAAAGCTCTTTGGGGGTCCTTCTTTTTTAAGTGTGTAAAGAGGTCCTGAGACCACAATGTTTGAGAACTGCTATTATACAAGTTGAAGAGAAAGAAGTAAGAACATTTCAAATACCACATAAAATTTTACTATCGTTCACCACCCATGTATCCCCACTGTGTGACTTCACTGCCCACAGATCCCCAGCAATCCTGGTCCATTTTACGACACTCTTCCACAGTCTAGTATGTGGTTACTAAATCTGCTACAAACTATGAAGAAAACAACCATAAAGGTGCTGATTAAAAACTCAGCGGCTTTCCTAGGACTAAAAGATAAACATTTTTTTATCACCGACTCTTGACAGTTCAGGGTTTTTACTGAGATCACCTCTTGATGATCTTTGTTGTGATCAACCAACAACCCCTCACACCCCATTTTCACAAGGTACAATGATGAGATTTTCAGACAGCATGTCATATTCTCAAGACTAATTTCCCTATCACAAAACAAATCAAATGAACTAAATTTTTTATAAAAGAACACTAAACCTTGCTGCTGGTTAAGAATTTCTGGGAGATGGGGCGCCTGGGTGGCACAGCAGTTAAGCGTCTGCCTTCAGCTCAGGGCGTGATCCCAACCCTGGGATCCCACACTCTGGGATCAAGCCCCACATCAGGCTCCTCCGCTATGAGCCTGCTTCTTCCTCTCCCACTCCCCCTGCTTGTGTTCCCTCTCTCGCTGGCTGTCTCTATCTCTATCGAATAAATAAATAAATCTTTAAAAAAAAAAGAAAAGAATTTCTGGGAGATGTGATGAAATATTAGATAAACATTCCTACTGTGAACAAAAACTGCATGTAAAACAGTTATAGCTAAAAGAACAAACTTAAAACTGTACTATATAATCTTTGTTGTTGTTGCTGTTTTTAAGTCATCTCTACACCCAACGTGGGGCCTGAACTCACCACCCTGAGACCAAGAATTGCATGCTCTTATGACAGAGCCAGCCAGGCACCCTGTACATATAATCATACGAGGCTAAACACTAACACTTTACATACTAGTCTCCTAACAGGATGGAGCCCATTCCTTAAAGTAAGCTTTGAGTCTATCTTTCCAACAAGATCCTTTCCAAGCACACATTACTTCTAATCTAAATAAGCGTTTCAATGTCCTAAAGAAATGTTAAAGTGCCCCTGAAACAGATGCCCTGGAAACTAGCAGTGGCCACTTTCCCAATTAACAGGTGGAGTCCCAGATTGAATCCACCAACTTCTACCTAACTTCACCCACTTTCCAAGACAGTAATTCCTCAACCATCTCTCGGCCTAAAACTCATCAGGTAATAACAACAAGACTAGCCAGGTCCTAGTGAATCTCCTCCTAAGTATCCAGAAAGGCTCCTTGCAGCCAGACGAGAGAGAAAAATGACTCCGTCACCTGGACAACAAATGTCAGGGTTCCCCGTCCCCTCTATAAGGGGTAATCACGGACTTCTAGGACATCTGCATGGTCTTCAGAAATGCACATCCCGATAACTGAACATGCTAAAACTATCCCAGCCTAAGAGGGAGTAAGAGCTGTTTGTTTTTTTAATGGGAAATGTAAAACATTTCCTCCTCTCTGGCATGTTAGTGTTAAAATTACTTCACTCCATCAGTCATAGAAACGTAGAGCACCAAATACAAAAATAAGAAAATTTCCTCAAGAAGGATGGCCATTCTCAAATGAGATTTTTTTACAGACCACAAAATAGCCCTCCCCTGGAAA
Source organism: Ailuropoda melanoleuca (assembly GCF_002007445.2). Taxonomy (NCBI): domain Eukaryota; kingdom Metazoa; phylum Chordata; class Mammalia; order Carnivora; family Ursidae; genus Ailuropoda; species Ailuropoda melanoleuca. Next base: position 126,621,500 of record NC_048218.1, on the reverse strand, counting down.
GAAAATCATATGATCAGAAGAAATAAGTTAAAACCAGACAAAATAATATGTAAGAAAAACACATATTTACATATGGGTTTTGAAAGCATTTCTGGGCCTTTTGTACATTTTACCTCAACTGTGTGGGAGAAACACTAAGCATCAATTTTGTCACAGCCAACACCACACAGAAGGGGTGGGGGTTGTGAGAAAGGTACAGGGCACTCACAGGGTCAAAGGGAAGGCTAACGGTGCAGAGACAGAAGGGTCCACATGGAGGCAGCCCTGGATGATCTCCACCAACTTGTTTGGGTCCTGTGCCTAGAGGGCAGGACCTCTAGTCACTGGGTGCAGGGTTCAAATTCTAGGGAGGAAACTCCAGGTTCAGATTAAGTCAGGTGCCTAAGGGAAGACAGAGGATACCCTCTATCCCCCTTCCTGCACTTCCACCAACTCTCAAACAACCCTGTAGGATTCAGCAAAATGAAATAAAGGTCGTCTTTTCAAAAGATGATGAAATGACAAACAGCAAAGGAACAACACATACCCACCAGGCAAAATGAAGTTACTGTTTTTGAAACACACTTCAATTTTCTTTTTTTTTTTTTTAAGATTTTATTTATTTATTTGACAGAGAGAGAGAGACATCCAGCGAGAGAGGGAACGCAAGCAGGGGGAGTGGGAGAGGAAGAAGTAGGCTCCCAGCGTAGGAGCCTGATGTGAGGATCAATTCCAGGACTCTGGGATCACACTCTGAGCCAAAGGACGCTTAACGACTGAGCCACCCAGGCACCCCGAAACACACTTCCAATTTTCTGACATTCTAGAAATCCACCACCTTTGACATAAATATAAAACCACACCAAGGGGCACCTGGGTAGCTCAGCCAGTTGAGCATCCAACTCTTGATTTTGGCTCAGGTCATGATCTCGGGGTCGTGGAATGGAGCCCCACATCCAGCTCTGTGCTGAGCAGAGAATCTGCTGGGGATTCTCTCTCCCTCTCCCCCTGCCCCTCCCGCTGCTCATGTTCTCTCTCTAAAATAAATAAATAAATCTTAAAGACACACACACACCAAGAAGATATGACACAGTAAAAAGTAGACAGCAGTCCATTTCTTAATAATCCTCTATTTCTTCATTTCTTTCTGGTTGCCACATAGATATGTAATTAGATATACCTCCTCAAACTAGTATAAAGCATCCACACTGAATTATTTATCACACCTTCCCTGGACTCTAAGATGTAATTAAATGATTTCCTTCCAAAGACTACCCTTTCTGAGCTTATACTTAAACAAAATAACTTAAAATGCCAAAACAATTTGAAGAATGTATGATATAGTGTTGACCAATTATTGTCTTCCATAGACAAGTTCTCTGAGTTCTTCCCATACACATCAAATTAACCCTCACAGCAATCTCACCAAGTGAGAACAACAGTGATTCTCAATCAGGGGTGAATATGATATTCCCCCCTCCCCCAATGCCCAGAGACATCTGGCAATGTCTGCAGACATTTTTTCATTTTCAGGCTGATTAGATGCAACTGACATCTACAGCTCCAAGGTCAAAAAATGCTGTCTATAATCATTCTCCTTTTTACTGATGAAAACAAGTTCAGAAAAAGAGTAATTTTTGCACAGTCCATGTCACCCAAGAAGTAGCAAAGCTGCAATTTAAATCTAGGTCTAATTCCAGAAACCACGATCATAACCATAATTTATGTAAGCTAAAATTATAATAAAGTAAAAAAACTAAAATTAAAAAATACACACTAATAGGGGCGCCTGGGTGGCACAGCAGTTAGCATCTGCCTTCGGCTCAGGGCGTGATCTCGGCGTTATGGGATCGAGCCCCACATCAGGCTCCTCCGCTATGAGCCTGCTTCTTCCTCTCCCACTCCCCCTGCTTGTGCCCTCTCTCACTGGCTGTCTCTATCTCTGTCAAATAAATAAATAAAATCTTAAAAAAAAAAAAAAAAGATTGCAGTGATGGTTACACAGGTGTATTCATACGTCAAAAACCTATCAAATGGGGCGCCTGGGTGGCTCAGTCGGTTAAGCATCTGCCCTCGGCTCAGGTCATGATCCTGGGTTCCCGGGATCAAGACCCGCATCGGGCTCCTTGCTCAGCAGGGGAGTCTGCTTCTCCCTCTTCCTCCCCCAGCTTGTGCTCTCTCTGTCAAATCAATAAACAAATCTTAAAAAAAAAAAAAAAACCCTATCAAATGTGTACAGGTTATTGTACGTCAACTGCACCTCAATAAAGTTAGTAGAAATCCAAAACAAAAAAATGTATGCAAATGGTCTAGAAGAATATATAGAAAATGAAAATAGTACTAGAAATGTTGAGTTCACTTTCAACATCATTTTTTAAGCATGCCAATTAAAAGAAATGTGTATCACTTATTTCATATCTCATGTAATTCCAAAAGGGCTTGTGGTCATGTATAATAAAACTAGACTTGCTAATAAAACCACTAAACAAGACAGTAATCTGTCATCAACTAGAATTTGAGAGAAAGATTTCAACTGATAATTGCAAAAAAGGAAAAGACAGCCACCGTAAAATTTACTCCTTTCCTGAACTAAAACTAATTTTAATTTTATTAATCAAAATATAAGGTAATATCACTTTGCATTTTCTAAAATTTAACACAACTTATTTTAGATTCCTTCATTTCTCATTCTCTTTGTCCTGTATGTCAGGAGTTCTCTTTTCCATTTTCAAATTCTCTTTCAAATTCTTTCTCACCAATTCAAGGCATCTCTGGACGAGGCTAAACACCGAAGACCCTCTGAGGCACCTCCCAGCCTTTCCTCCCTGCCTCCTAGTTCTCTTCATTCCAAAGCAAGCTGAACAATTCCGAAGGTGGCTTTCCCAGGGTCACTGTCCTGATGCAGAATCTTAAAACGGCTATCTTACTAACAAAAGCTACCGTTCAAACAAGACACCAAGACCTTCCATAACCTGCTCTTTCCCAAGCCACCCTCATACCCCACCTATCATCGCCTACTCTGGATTCCCAACAATTTGGACTAGAAATCTCTGGGGGTGGGGCCAAGCAAGTTCTACCCAGGCAGGCTGAATCTCACATACACTAAGTAAGATCTGAAAACCTATTGGGGTAAAGCAAGGGTCTTTCATAGTAGAAACTTTGCCAAGCTCCCTGGTCTCATCTCCTAACACTTTCCCAAAAGACATGAATTCTAGACATACCAATCATTTGCAGAACCCATCTCGCTCTCTCTTGACTCCATGCCTCTTCACATGCTATTCTTCTCTCACTGCAACGTCAGACTCTCCCCAATCTGGCCATTCTCCTCCCACAGCCCCCAGCATCCCAACTACAGGCGTGGCCTGGATGTGGAAAAGCAGGTAAGTTTCAAATAAACAAGGAAGAAGGAAGGAGGGATAATGAAATGGAGTATGTAAAAGTAGAGGAGAAAAAACAGAGCCAAAGAGAGGTGAGAGAATGAACTGCTGAACTGGGTCCCAAACACAAATGACACAGAAAATGTGTCCCCAGTTGGCCTTTTGCTAAGGGGCCCGGAGAGCAGGGTGTGTTCACGAGGTAATAAACAAGACTGAAAGGAAGCAGTAAGAGAGACGGACAAGGTCGGTGAGCAGAAACCCGTGAGGAGGTGCCAGATGTGTCTCAGAGGACCTACTGCAAAACGGCAGACGTGTTGAATATTTGTTATTAAGAGGAACAATATTTTAGCAATACCTGACTCTTAAAAATGGAAGAAGGTGAAGGCCAGAAAACCTGCAGAAAGTTGTGTGACCAACTATCAAGTTTTCTCTCAGAACTTAGGCCTCTGAGCCTTACTTGTCTTTCGTTGCACACATACATCATAACTGACTCACTAGGAGTACACTTCCATTCAGCACTCAGTATTTCAATACCTGATTTAATTAGATTATCAAGCACTGGCTATTACGCTCTCATTTTTCACAAAACTGTACTTCTCAGTTTACAATGTCATATCCTTCTATTTTTCAGTAACATTCTCAGCAGAGGCTGGCAAACTTTTTCTGCAAAGACCCAGGGAGCAAATTTTTTTTTTAATTTTTTATTTATTTATTTGAAAGAGTGAGGGACAGCCAGCGAGAGAGGGAACACAGGCAGGGGGAGTGCGAGAGGAAGAAGCAGGCTTCCCAGTGGAGGAGCCTGATATGGGGCTCGATCCCAGAATGCCGGGATCACACCCTGAGCCAAAGGCAGACGCTCAACCATTAAGCCACCCAGGCGCCTCAGGGAGCAAATATTTTAAGCTTCGTAAGCAGTATGATCTCTGTTGTAGCACAAAACACATAGACACAATGCGTGAAGAAATGAACATGTGTTTCAATAAAACTTTATGGACACTGAAATCTGAATCTCGTATGACTTTACATGTCACAAAATACTCTCCTTTTGAATTTTCTCATTCATTTAAAAGCTTAAAAGCCATCTTACCTCACAGAACACACAAACATGGGTATTTGTTTACTGTATTGGGCCAGCAAGCCATAATTTCCGGACTTCTGTTCTACATCCTAACCTCAAGGTCCAACTGTACAGCCCTTCCATCATTCCAAATTTCCACAGCACCACTATTAACTTCACCTGCAAGTCTTTCTGCTAAGCCCCTATTGTTGGGTAACCAACAGAAAGGCTTTCTTTTGACCTAAACTCATTCAACTTCACCCACATTCAAATTAAAAAAAAAAAAACACCAAAAAACTTGCTCATCTAGTTTCTGATGTAAAATACTAAAAGAAGGAGAAAAGGATTTTAAAGTAAATGTGTAAAGGGAACAAAAAACAACGACAACTCTTATACTGACGTCAAGTGCTCAGAGTATCCATTAGGACGAATCTCAATTCACAGTCCAGTTTCTCTCCTACAGAGTGAAAAACCAAAAACAGTAGCCTTTCAGTTTGATAACGAGATTATCTAAACTCACTCGCACATTTTAAAGAAATGCATAAGACCAAAGAAATTAATAATATGACCAAATATACTGCAAGAAATGAAAAAATTATGTATTAAAAATAAGGAAAACACATTATATAACAATTAGAAGTTACAAGAGGGAATAAGGTAAAATACAACTGAAACACCGTATCCTTTGAAGGATAAAAAGTCTCAATTCCTTTACTTATTCATAAATATTTGTTATGCATGAAGACATCAAGGTGTTTGGAATATAAAGCTGGGCAAGAAACAAGTTTCCAAAATGGACTTGGCCAATGACCACATGGGCATATGTTCTGTATCTACTCTACAATATCACAGCCACTAGCCACATGTGACTGTTTAAATTTACTCACATTAAACAAAATTGAACTTCAGTCCCTCGGTCACAATAACCAACCTCAAGTGATCAAGAGCAGGCTCAGTGGGCACCTGGGTGGCTCGGTTAAGCATCTACCTTCGGCTCAGGTCTGGTTCCCGGGGTCCTGCGATCAAGTCCCATGGCGGGCTCCCTGCTCAGCAGGAAGTCTGCTTTGGGGAGTTTGCTTCTCCCTCTCTCTCTACCCCTCCCCTCTGCTCATGCATGCGCGCACACTCTCTCTCTCTGATAAATAAAATCTTGAGAAAAAAAAAAGAGCAGGCTCAAGGTTGCCATATTAGACAGCACAGATAGAGAACATCTCCATCATGACGCAAAGGTCTGCTGGACCGCACTGGTTTAAAATATGTTATATACTTCCCTGTATCTGCTGACTGAACACAGAAACGGACTCTTCTTTCTTTCTTCAAAAGAAGACTGTAAAATGTTAACCATTTGTTTCCTGGAAAGTACCATGAAACAGTTTTTCTACAGGAGTATCTGCTGTATTAAAAGCTTGGGGGGGGGAGTCTTCCTAGGTTGACTCACATGGCAAAATAATCATTTTGAATGTTTTCACCATGGCTTAAAAATTTTATATTTAGAAATTGAGTATTTCATCATCCTACCTTTTCAATCTCCTTATTAACTTCAAACCACCATCAACTAATACTTCACTGTCCTGGAAAGTGAGTAATTCTGATGACCACACAATTCTCTTTCCAATGGAAAACCGCTCCTCCTTGTCACCTCTGCCCAGCGCCTGGCACACGGAGCACTCGAATAACTGCCATGAAAGCTCAGTGAACGTGAAGTCTCTCTAGTACTGTCAAAACAATACAAAAGCCAGATTCCACTGCACAACTACAGGTATTAATGGAATGTCAGGTCTCTGCTGCTCCTTATTTTTATGGCACTTCGTTGGCTGCAGAATTTAAATAGCACCATACATTTGTGGGCACAAGTTTTCTGGTTCCCCCCAAATCAACGACTTAATAAAAAGTGAAAGTCTATAAGGGAAAGAAAAATACAGCACACTGTCCCAGAACTAATCAATTAATATAGAATGTTCTGTTACTTAGCTATTAAATAGACTGGCTTTTAAATGAGTATGTACAGGGATGCCTGGGTGGCCCAGTCGGTTAAGGGTTAAGCGTCTGCCTTCGGCTCAGGTCATGATCTTGAGTCCTGAATCAGGCTCCTTACTCACCGGGGAATCTATTGTCTCTCCCTCTGCCCCTGCCCCTGCTTGCAAGCTCTCTCCTTCTCTCTCTCTCTGGCATGAAAATAAATAAAATCTTTAACAAATAATAAAAATAATAAAAATAAATAAATGAATATGTATAAATACAATGGGATATTATTTAGACTTCAAAAAGAGGTAATCCTGACACATGCTATAACATGGATGAACTTTGAGGATATGCTCAGTAAAACAAGTCAGTCACAAAAAGTCAATACTACATGACTCCATTTATATAAGAGACTTGGGGCACCTGGCTGGCTCAGTCAACACAGCATGCGACTCTTGATCTTGGGGTTGAGAGTTTGAACCCCACATTGAGCGCAGAGATTACGTAAAAAAATAAAATCTTTAAAAAAAAAAAAAAGATCTAAGTTTTGTCAAACTCTTAGAAACAGAAAGGAAATGATGGTTGCCAAGGGCCAGGTAAGGGGGAAGAGCAGAGATGTTGTTCAATGGGTACAGAGGAGTTGCAGTTCTCTAAGATGAAGAAGTTCTGGGGCTGTGTTACACAGCAATGTGTGTATGTGTTGCTGTACTGTACACTTAAACGGGTTAAGATGGTAAATTTAATGTGGTGGGTTTTTTTTCTTTTACAATAAAAGAAATGAGCATGTACAAATTATTTCTTATAAATGACAGAAAATGGCTCTAAAGCAAACCTGACAAACTTTTCTAAAGAAAACTTAGACTGTTATGTATTCAATTATTTACAATGATCTCCAAAGGGGTATCCCTAATAACTGGCTGCTATTGAAACTTTCTCTTCAATCTTTTAGGAAATAAGCTATCTGGGAAGTTTCACAAAGATATTTTACCATAAATATATTTTAACGGTTATATATGTAGGAAGTGTCAATTTGTATTTCTCTACTGTAGCAAACAGCAGTGCAATAAATCTTGTCTCTGTCTTTCAAAAATTAAAAAGAAAAAAAAATCAAATGGTTTTCATAATAGTATGCAGTGAAAAAACAATTAAACTCTGGTTTCTTCAAGAGTCACGTGCTCCACCAACTGCACCACCCAGGTGCCCCATGAACCATTACTAAGTCATGTGCACAATTAATTCTAAACTACCACTAACACAGATATCTCAAGGGTCTTAGTTATTCATTAAAAAATATGATAACATCACAATTGGAAATTTTCCTTAAAAACAGAAACCTAGAAAAAAGCAAAACATTTTCCAACTGATCCACAAATGACATATTAATATTAACGAGACTGTAACTACTTGGCAAACTTAATAAGTCACTATTCGGTACAGAAAAGTTTGAAATATTTTCTAACCAAACTAGTTCTGTACAATCAGGTGATACATTTTTAAACAGGAAATGTTTTATTTAAAGAAACATATTTGACCTTGGATCAAGGATCCCTCATAAATTTATATCCATGTGAGAGTCCAAGGGCCAAATACTGGCTGAAGTCCAAGAAAGAGATAACAGAATGGACACAAGCAGAAAGAAAAGACCCTTAAAGTGACTATTTATTAAATAATGCCTGGCCTAAGAGGTACAAGCATTATACTGAATTTATCCCTTATCCCGTGAATTCTTATTTAATCTTCACAGCAACCCTGTGAGATGGACACCTGAATTAATCCTGTTTTACAAATGAGGAAACTGAGGCACGAGAGGGCTCAGACAACACGCTCGCGATTACACACTGTGGGCCTGGACTGAGCAGTCACACCGGCCTCCAAAGCCCACAGCACCTGAAGGCGTCCAGAGCCCATCGCAGCTGTTACCTCTGTGCTGCCACCTTTATAACTCACTGTGGAGCAGCCTGCAGTTTCAGGACCCCGTTTTCAAAGAGGAAATGGAGGTTCAGGGAGGAGAAACCACATCCTCAACAGTGTCAGGGAGCCGGCAGCAGAGCTGGGTCTGAAACCCCAGTCTTCTGACTCCTCCCCCCCGGCGCCTTCCTCCTCACTGTGCCTCACCTGTGTGCTGGTTTTTCAAATATGTTCACAAATTATTTAATATGGGGCGCCTGGGTGGCACAGCGGTTAAACGTCTGCCTTCGGCTCAGGGCGTGATCCCGGCGTTATGGGATCGAGCCCCACATCAGGCTCCTCTACTATGAGCCTGCTTCTTCCTCTCCCACTCCCCCTGCTCATGTACCCTCTCTCACTGGCCGTCTCTATCTCTGTCGAATAAATAAATAAAATCTTAAAAAAAAAAAAATTTAATATGCCTCTCTTCAAAGGACAGAGCCTCCACTCTCCCCTCAGGAGCTCACTTCTAACCAATAAAATGTGGCGGAGGGGCAGGTGTGAGACTTCCCAGAGGAGGTCATGGAAAGCACGGCAGCTTTCTCCTTGCTCCCTCGGATCATCAGGATCATGACTCGGGATGAAGCCAGCTGACATGTTGTGAGGACACTCAAGGAGAGGTCCACATGGCAAGGAACTGAAGTGTCCTGCCAACAGCCATGTCAGTAAGCCAGCTTGGAAGGAGCTCCCCCAGCCCCAGCCAAGCCTTCAAATGTCTGCAACCCCGAGCCAGAACCACCCAGCTCCACTGCTTCCGAATTCCTAACCTCAGAAACTATGCAATGATAAATGTCTCTGGTATTAAGCCATGTGGTTTTTTCCCCCAGCTTTAACTGATGTGTAATGGACAAAATTTTAAGATATTTAAAGCGTACATCCTGGTGATTAAGCCACTATGTTTTAAGGCAATTTGTTGCAAAGTAATAACTAATAGAGCTAGGAAGGAAAACACACATCATCTCACCCGAGACCAACACCCTACAATCGAGAGTGTAGGCTCTGCAGGTCACCTCTTAATAGAAGCTGTATGACCTGGACTAGGGGGCAAGTCCTCAGAATCAGTTTTGTCATGTGTAGTATGACAGATAATAACCGCACTCTAAAAACCCTCCCCATTTTACAACAATCTTTCCATTTACTGTACCTCTTAGTCAGTATGAGGACTAAAGGGAAGAATGCGTCTGGCGCTCAGCACAGAGCACGCAATGAAGGTTAAGTAAAGGTTCACGGCTACTAATTTCTTTAATCTGCCCGTCAGTAGCAGCCGCCCCAGTCTTCTAACCATGCTTCAAAAATTCCCAATTCTCCATAGGGCACACCTCCATTAGCCACCCAAATTACCCATCACTCTTCTTTCCTGGTCTTCACACTTCACTCGCTCCTCTGTTGCACAGGACACACATTCAAACAGTCTCTGTGCCTCAGCTTCCAGAGAACAAACACACGGTTCTCTCCCGTCTCTGCTAGAGCAGCCACTCCTCCTGCCCCTTCAAAATGGAGGTTATCCTCAACACTCTCTTACTTCTCACATAGCCTCAATTAGGACCGCTTTGCAGATGACCCTCTGACTCCTACCTGTATTACAGCCGCTGTTCCTCATCCGAGTAGACACATGAGATCCCAATTTCTCCCACTCAACAGCCACATACGAATGTCTCACGAGTACCTCTAACTCAACAAGATCTCCATTTTTTGCCTCCCCCTTCTTACATTTTCCCCTCGTCCCCACGCCCAACCCTGCTTGTCCTCCTGTGTTCACTGAAAGACCAAAATCTTCAAAGTCAGACGATGACATCCAAAGTCATATGAAAATGCCCCCCCTTCTGCTTTCCACAAACGTGTGCGGTACTGTGCTGGGTGCCAGGGATACACGGCAAGCAGGACAAGGCTGCCTCCAGGAGCTCACAGTCTAGCTGCTTCCTATCTGCTGCAAGTCCTAATGATTCCACCTGTGCAGACGCACATCCCAGCCCTCCTTTCCACTCCTCCCACGATCACCCAGCCTGGTGCACCGCGATCACTGCGAGAACATGCAAAAACGTCTCTCCAAATCTTCCGTCTCTGCCACAGACCTCAACCCAACCTTCCCATAGCTGCCCATTATCTTAAGCAAGTGATCACACCTCTCCTCCTTGATGATGTGCAATGGTTCCCACTGCTTACAGAGAAAGTCCCAATTCCCTACTGCTACCTTCATGACCGCTCCGCTCGAACCACCTTCTGCATCCTGCTGTGCACTCCAGGTATGCCTGAGACCTTCAGGACCTCTCACTCCCCCTCACACTCAGGCCTGTTTACCAGCTTTGCCCTCGGGATGTCACAGCCTCGATGAAAACCCCCCGGGTAGCCATCAGAACTAACTGAGTCTTCCCTTACTTTCACACAGCACAACGCCTGTACTTCTATTCGCTATCCACCCTTCCACTTTTTATCACTGCTACTTGTTTACCTGCCTGTCTCTTCGAGTAGGTCATAAATCCCTGGCTGCCGCTAATTAACTTGGCAATCTCGAGTAAGTCATGGCATTATCTGAGGTTCAATTTTCTCATCAGTAAAATGAATGGGTTAGATTAAGTAATTGCTGAGGAACTCCCAACTCCAAAGTTCCACAGGATGAGTCTTATTTATCTTTGGAAAAGGAAGCACAGGGGTGCCTGGGTAGATCAATCAGTTAAGCATCCGACTCTTGGTTTCAGCTCAGGTCATGCATGATCTCGAGGTCGTGAGATCAAACCCAGCAACAGGCTCTGCGCTCAGCACATAGTTTGCTTGAGATCCTCTCCCTCTCCCCTCCGTATGCGTGTGTGTTCTCTCTCATAAATAAATAAATAAATAAATAAATAAATAAATAAATAAATAAATAAATAAGCAAGCAAGCAAGCAAGCAAGCGGCACCTGGGTGGCTCAGTCAGTTAAGCGTCTGCCTTTGGCTCGGGTCCTGATCCCAGGGTCCTGGGATCAAGTCCCACATCGGGCTCCTTGCTCAATGGGGAGCCTGCTTCTCCCTCTGCCTGCTGCTCCCCCTGCTTATGTGCTCTCGCTGGCCAATAAATAAATAAGATCTTTTTTAAAAATAAAATAAATAGATAAATAAAATCGTAAAAGAAACAAAAACAAAAAAGAAAAGGCAGCACAGCACAGCTGTAAGCTTGGACCTAGTGGTCAGACAGGTGGTCTGAACCCCAGCACTCCACCCTCCAGCACTCAGCAATGGGCCTAATGCTCAACCTTTGTGCCTCAGCTCCTCATCTGTAAAATGAGAACAGTAGTAGTATAATCTGCAACAAAACTAAGAGGCAACCCACGGAATGGGAGAGGATATTTGCAAATGACATCACAGATAAAGGGCTGGTATCCAAAATCTATAAAGAACTTTTCAAATTCAACACTCAATGAATACTCCAGTCAAGAAATGGGCAGAAGACATGAACAGACACTTCTCCAAAGAAGACATCCAAATGGCCAACAGACACATGAAAAAATGCTCCACATCACTTGTCATCAGGGAAATACAAATCAAAACCACATTGAGATACCACCCTACCCCAGTTAGAATGGCAAAAATTAACAAGGCAGGAAACAACAAATGTTGGAGAGGATGTGGAGAAAGGGGGACACTCTTACACTGTTGGTGGGAATGCAAGCTGGTACAGTCACTCTGGAAAACAGTATGGAGGTTCCTCATGACATGAAAAATAGAGCTACCCTACAACCCAGCAATTGCACTACTAGGTATTTACCCCCAAAGATACAGATGTAGTTAAAAGGGGAACCTGCACGCCAATGTTCATAGCAGCAGTGTCCACAATAGCCAAGCTGTGGAAGGAGCCGAGATGCCCTTCAACAGATGAATGGATAAAGAAGATGTGGTTCATAATATACAATGGAATATTACTACTCAGCCATCAGAAAGGATGAATACCCACCATTTGCACTGACATGGATGGAACTGGAGGGGATTACGCTAAGCAAAAATAGTCAAGCAGAGGAAGACAATTATCACATGGTTTCACTCATATGTGGAATATAAGGAATAGTGCAGAGGGCCATAGGAGAAGGGAGGGAAAACTGAATGGGAAAACGTCCACGAGGGAAACAAACCATGAGAGACTCTGGACTCTGGGAAACAAACTGAGGGTTACAGAAGGGAGGGGGGTGGGGGGATGGGGTAACCGGGTGATGGGTATTAAGGAGGGCACGTATTGTGATGAGCACTGGGTGTTATATGCAACTAATGAATCATTGAACACTACATCAAAAACTAGTGATGTACTACTATATGTTGGCTAATTGAAAGTAATAAAATAATAATAATATAATCTGTTAGAATTTTCAGGGGTTTTTTTTGTAACATCGTTCGGGTTTTTTGAGTTTGTTTTTTTTTAAATAATAGCTTTAGGTACAATTCACTGATCATACAATTCACCCATTTAAAGTGTACAATTTTATGACTTTTAGTATGTTCTGAGTTCTGCAACATCATCACAATCAATTTTATTATATTTTCATCACCCCAAAAAGAAACTCATTGCTATCAATAACAGCTCGCTATTTCCCCTCCCCCTCAGACTTAGGCAACCAGTTCTCTATTTTCCATCTCTATGGATTTGCCTCTAGAAATTTCACGTCAACATAATATCTGGTCATTCATGACTGGCTTCTTTCATTTGGTATACTGTTTTTAAAGTACATCTACAGTGTAGTATGTAACAGTAATTCACTGTTTTTATTGCCAAATGATACTCCACCATGTGGATATACTACATTTTGTTTATTCGTTCATCAGCTAATGGATATTTGGGTTATTTCCACCCACCACTATGAGTAACGCTGCTCTTGCAGTTTTAAGCAATAAAACCCCAACTCAACCTGGCTTACATAACTGGAAGTCCAGCAGGTAGCCCTTGTTTCAGACAGAGTTTCAACATCATTTTCAGGACCGAGTTTCTCTCCACCTTTTGGCTAGGCTCTGTTCTCTGTTCATTTGCAGGATCCGCCTGGTGACAAAAAGTCTTCAATAACTCCATTTAACAACCTCTCACAGTCAAGCCAAAGAAAGCAAAAGCTTCTTCCAGATCCTCAAGCAAAAGCCCTACGATGAGCTCTAGGTGGGCTCTAACTGTGGCTGAAACAGGCCATGCTCTGTCCCTGGAGTGCCAGGAGAAAGGGGAAGAGACCTGAATTACCTGAACCAAAAATAGATAAGGGATAATCCCCATACAAAAACAGAGGCCTCCTTCCAGGAGGATAAATGGATTCTGGACAGCTGAAAATTTAAAGAGCCCAATTTCAGGCTGTTAGAATTAAACCTAAGTACCTGTTAAGCATTTAGCAGAATGCCCAAGACACAAATGCTTAGTAAACATTAGTTGCTCTATTAGCTATTTATGGATATGAGATAAACCACAAGAAATCTGACAGAATCCAACACTTAAGGAAGAAAAGCCAATCTCATATAGCTCAATGTCATATATACTCAGCTCAAAATTAAGGCATGTCCAACCATATTTGCTTTTTCATAGTGACATACAAGACTACATCCTTATCAAAAAGAAGGAATGAGGCCACCTTCATCCTTATTAGCCAAAGTTCTCAACTCTATTAAGAAATCTTTTCATGGGAAAATATCACTTGGGGGGGGTGTTTTGTTTTGTTTTTAAACATCGCTTTGATTTCTTAATACCAGCTAACAGGGAACTAGAATTCCCTTTATAAAAGGTGGTTTTTCAATCTTACCCAAAGTACATTTACTTTATAAGACAAGGGATGCCAAATGTTTATTTCCCTCTTAGACTCTGCCTAAAAAGGACTAAAAGGGGTGCCTGGGTGGCTCAGTCAGTTAAGCGTCTGCCTTTGGCTCAGGTCATGATCCCAGGGTCCTGGGATCGAGCCCCACATCGAGGTTCTTGCTCAGTGGGGAGCCTGCTTCTCCCTCTGCTTGCTGCTCCCCCGCTTGTGCGCTCTCTCTCTCTCTGTGTCAAAAACATAAAATCTTTAAAAAATTAAAAATAAATTTAAAAAATGACTATGGCATCAGCCATTCCTTTTATCACATGCATTTGTCTCCTCCTCCCCACCCCGTCTTCTACTTTCAAATTATACACTTAGACAGAGATCACAATGAACAATGAATATCTATCTCCTTCATGATTTCTAGAAGAATTTCATTGCTCTAATTCACTATGAGGACTTGTGCTTAGACAACATACCTCCTATAAAAACTTACCAGGGTTGGTATAGAAAGATAAAGATTTGAGCTGGCCAACAGACTCAGGAACAGATGCTCAGCATCACTCACCATCACGGAAATACAGATCAAAACCACAAGGAGGTATCACCTCACACCAGTCAAAACAGCTAAAATCAAAAAGTCAAAAGGGCACTTGGCTGGCTAAGTAGGTAAAGTACTCAACTCTTGATCTCAGGGGCCCAGAGGCCCAAGAGCCCCACACTGGAAGTGGAGTTTACTTTAAAAAAAAAAAAAAAGTAAGCTATAACAAGTGTTGAGGCACCTGGCTGGGTCAATTAGAAGAACACGTGACTCTCAGGGGCATGGGTGGTTCAGTCAGTTAAGCATCTGCTTTGGGCTCAGGTCATGATCCCAGGGTCCTAGGATTGAGCCCCACATCAAGCCCCCTGCTCAGTGGGGAGCCTGCTTCTCCCTCCCCCCCCTCCCCCCACTCGTGTGCAGGCTCTCTCTCTCTCTCTCCCCCCAAATAAATAAAATCTTAAAAAAAAAAAAAAAAAAGCAAAGAGCATGTGCTTGATCTCAGGGTCATAAGTTCAAGCCCCACACTGGGTGTAGCAATTACTAAAATAAATAAATAAATAAAAACTTGAAAAGAAAAAAAGAAATACAAGTGTTGGTGGGGATGTAAAGAAAAAGGAGCCCTCCTGCACTGTTGTTGGGAATGTAATGTCCTCAAAAAATTAAAAATAGAAACAAAATTATGATCCAGTAATTCCACTAGTAGGTAAAGAAAACAACAATACACTAATGTGAAGAGATAATATATGTACCCCTATGTTCAATGCAGCATTACTTATAACAGCCAAGATATGGAAGCAACCCAAGTGTCTAACCAATGGATGAAGAGATAAGAAAAGATATGGTGTAAGTACACATGCACAAACATAATGGAATATTACTCATCCATAAAAAAAAGAATGAGATCTTGTCATTTGCAATAACATGGCTGGACCTGGGGGGTATGATGCAAAGTGAAATAAGACACAGAAAGACAAATACCACATGACTTCCCTTATACGTGGAATCTAAAAAACAAAACAAATGAACAAAGAAACAAAAAGCAGAAACAGACTCATAAATACAGAGGACAAACCAATGTTTGCCAAGAGGGGAGGAAGAATGGAGGAACAGGAGAAAAGGGTGCAGTGGGGAGGGAGGCACAGGGTTCTGTCACGGAGTAAGTCAGTCTCGGGGATGGAAGGTACAGCCGAGGGAACATAAGCAATGGTACTGTGATGGAGTTACTGAATCACCATACTGTACACCTGAAACTAACACAGCTTGTGTGTCCACTGTAGTTCAATTTTAAAAAATGTAAGCTGGCCAAAATAACGACATGTGCATGTTTAGATAAGAAATTTTCACAATTCCACGGATTGCCTTTTTTCCTATTACAAAAACCTCTAAAATACAATGAAAAATCATAAAACTAATAGCTGCCAATTACTGAGCGTCTACTATGTGCAGAGTGTGAGTGTGTGTGTATCTCAATCCTCACATTTACTGTGAGAGGTAAAGTACTCTTAGCTCTACTTTAAGATGAAGAAATTGAGCTTTAGAAAAATTAAATAAATTATCTAACACCACTGAGAAAAGTGATCCCTTGCAAACTCAAACCCTCGTCAGCTACCTCTGATTGCAATACCAGCCTTAGTGAAGAACATCCAAGGGTAAACCAGACTTTGGGGAAGGGAACCCATCACGTGTTCTCTGGTAAGCTGAGGAAGTGAGACAGCCTTTTCCTACACAAAGTAATAGACAAAGCCCAGGCTCCTCTAAGAAGTAAATTTATCTTCGAGTGTCCCTTAACTTGATGACGAAGATGCTGCAGGTAGTAGCAGGCCTGACTGGAGCTACGGGAAAGAGAACAGGTCTGCCCTTACAGTCAGACCTACACGATACTGGTTGCTACATAAAGGATATTGAAAGCCTCAGCCTTGTAGCTACAAAACAAAACAAAACACAAGTTTCCAAAGCTAAGAAGGAAAACAAAGTTACACCTTTTTAAAAAACCATCTTACTATACACTAAAATTTTCTACCTGAAGTAGCTTCCATCCCACTCCTACCATATCTGCACAGGACAAAACAGTCCAGAACCGTGCGGCATGTCAACAGTCATCTCCATTCAGGAGAAGAGAATACGCTTTTTTTTTTTTTTTTGGACAGTAAAGAGAAGAATCAAAAAATAAGGTTCTTGCAGTGCCTGGCTGGCTCAGCCGGTACAGTGTGCAACTCCTGATCCTGGTGGTGTGGGATCGAGCCCCACACTGGGTGTAGAGGTTACTTTAAAAAATAAATAAAATCTTTAAAAAAATAAAAATAAAAACATTCTTGCAACAATCTCTCTTTGGGGGGGTTAGAAACTTAATTTCTGTATCAGACCTAGAATTGCTTGTCTTTTTGCAGATCAATTGGTGGTTTCAAAGACCACTGAGTCAGAGTCCAGGGCTGTGGGCCCGCACTCTAACCGGCTCAGGCACCAAACAGGGTCAGTGACCTGAATCAAGTAACTTCAATTCTTCACTGAACGAGAAAGGAAGAAGAATGAAGGCCTAAAGAAATGTGAAGCCATGTCCGCGAAGCCGCCAAGGGGAGCCCCACAGCGGATGAGGGGAAGACCAGGTGGCCGGGACCCCTCACGTGCCAACTCTCCCAGAACTTTCTCCACTTTACACAGAAGAGATCTCCGTAAAATTCTGTTTGAAAAGCATTCTGCTACTGCAAAGTACGGGTGAAGGACACTCAGCATTCGCAAACCCGCAGCCCTCACTGGGTGTGTCTCCCCTGTGAAAAAGTCAGGTCCACATTCACGCCACAAGTAACATCCGGTTACAACCTATTTGGGGATAAAACACATCGTACCTCCTCCTCAAAAAAAAAAAAACAAAAAAAAAACCTTTCAGTGAGATATTCTGGAAACAACAAGCAGGGGGAGGCTCAGCCTCACTGTGTGAGTGGCAGCAGCAGAAGCCCGCGAGGCACCTGCACTCCATGGGCACCGAAGCCGGCGGCCGGGCACGGGAATCCCAGGAACCAGGAACTCCTTCCAAGCGCACTGTCCGCCTTCTCTCTTCCACAACTCAAACTTCGGCTTCGGGTTATGCCGTAACCCTGGGCTGAAGTCTCTCTCTACCCCTTCCCACGCCCTACCCAGTTAACCTGCACAGTTCACACAGCCCATCCAGAGGCACATGTACAAAGTTTCAGTCCTACAGGGGATACCGCCACCCACACTCTATGCTCCACTGAAGTGAGTAACAGTCATGGGTTACAACGTATAGAAGCTTAAAACATTCAACAACCTCACGCAGGTGTTCCCTCCAGTGCCTATCTTAGGCCCCACGTTTTAAGACCCTGACTGTAGAATTACAATGTCTAAAAATATTTACATCATTTGTCCAAGAGATAGCTGAAATAAATGCACCCTGGAACTGATAAATCAATCATTAATTAGATTATTAGCAAAGCAGTGTGACTACAGAGATATTCAATGTAGAACTGAATTCAAATATCAGGGGCAAAACATTACATAATACATTTTGCAGGATTCATCTAGTAGGGCTCGGAACTCAGCATAAAGTACCATATATGCTCAAATATATAAGACATGGTCTTTTCCCAAAAATTATCCCTCAAAAAAGAGACAATTTCCTTACTCCAGCTCTTAGAAAGCATTTACTATGATAGACTGCTCTTTCAACTAACCTATCTTTAACATAATAAAGGAAAATATCCTCAAGACAAGAGGAAATGAACAATCAGGATTATGGTAATGTTAGGCTTGATGGCAGGGGACAGATCACTCCCAGAGGAGCTTGGCTCAAAGGAGCTGGTCAGACAGAATGGGGGAGGAGGGATAAGCCACTCTTCACTGACTGAGAACCTTCTGGGGGAACTGGCTGAAATCACTGTAATCACTACTAATTTGGAAGGCTTAGAGACATCAACCCCATAAAATCAATTTAAGAGGAGGCAAGTAAATTCAACACATTTTTGGAATTATTCCTTAAGATACGACCTCACTGATGCTGTACACAAGCCTGTTATTAAAAATAGTTTTAAAAAGCAAGTAAATCATTAAATTGTAATAACAAATGTAATTCCATAAAAAATAATGAGGAAAAACAAAACAAAACAAATGTCTCATTGTTTTGCAAACAGGTAGCTGTAGCCTGGATCAAAGAACCCGTGTCAGTAACCTGTATGGATTCAAGAAGGATGCATCTCAGGTTAGACTGAAATAACCACCACAGGCTCTCCTGGTACTATCTTCACAGCTTTCCATAAATTTAAATTTGTTCTAAAAAATGAAGCTTTTAGGGGCGCCTGGGTGGCACAGCGGTTAAGCGTCTGCCTTCGGCTCAGGGCGTGATCCCGGCGTTGTGGGATCGAGCCCCCACGTCAGGCTCCTCCGCTATGAGCCTGCTTCTTCCTCTCCCACTCCCCCTGCTTGTGTTCCCTCTCTCGCTGGCTGTCACTATCTCTGTCAAAAAAATTAAAAAAAAAAAAATCTTTAAAAAATGAAGTTTTTAAAGAGATAGGACTTGTGGTTACCAGAGGCCGGGGACGGGAGAAGTAGAGGAAGGCAGCCAAACGTACCAACTTCCAGTCACAGGACAAGTGCGTGCGGGGGACGTAGGATGATGGAGCATGACGACCATAGTTAACACCGCCCTACGGCACACGGCAAAGCTGTTACGAAAGCAGATCCCAGGAGTTCTCAGCACAAGGAGAAACTTGTTTTTCTTCTCTTTTTATTCTATCTATACGCAAGATGGATATTAGCTGAACCTGCGGTGGAAGCCATTTCACAGTAAATGTAACTAACTGGACCATCATGCCGTACGCCTTAAACTCACACAGTTACTTCTCAATAAAACTAGGGAAAAAACTAAGTTTTAACAAATATATACCATGTGCTCTGGAAAACCATTAACTGATTCAAAAAGCATTTTTTAACATGTTTAAAAAGCTTTTTTTTTTTTGGTAAACAAATTAAACAAGGAAGATAGTAATGAATCTCCTTAACCAATTACTCAGAAATAGCAATTTCAAGATTCTTATAACTTTAACAGCTTTATTCAGTATAACCGACGAAGTTATATATATCTAAAGTGTATATCATGGGGGCGCCTGGGTGGCACAGCGGTTAGGCGTCTGCCTTCGGCCCAGGGCGTGATCCCGGCATTATGGGATCAAGCCCCACATCAGGCTCCTCCGCTATGAGCCTGCTTCTTCCTCTCCCACTCCCCCTGCTTGTGTTCTCTCTCGCTGGCTGTCTCTATCTCTGTCGAATAAATAAATAAAAAATCTTAAAAAAAAAAAATAAATAAATAAATAAAGTGTATATCATGATGATCTGACATATGTATTTTTATGAAATAATTACCACAATCGGGTTAATTAACACCTCCATCACCTTACACAGTTACCATTTTTGTATGTATAGTGAATCAAAAAGCATTTCTAATAGAGTCATTGATGTCATAAATAAGAAATGTCTGACTACAACTGCTTCACGAAACTTAAAAGGAAAAGAGGTATTCCTAAAGTAATGTATAAATTCACTTGTGAATTTAAATGTATGTGTAATTAACTTTAGAAATTAAATATCATAAGTAAACATTTGACTATTCCATCTATACCTCAGATTTATACATTCAAGTTGTAGAGAATCTTAATCTCACTGGGAAATTAGGAGACTTATAATCGGGTGTCTTATATTCAGGTACATAAGGTATCTTACAAAACAAACTCAACCTGAAATGTTCCTATAGAGACATACAACACAAAATAAGGCACCCCCACCAAAACAAAGAAAAAATTCTCTTGTTAATACCTGTCCACACAAGTTACTCTAACGCCTCCGCAAGTCTAGACTGTGCTACCCTTAACCTTGGCTGGTAATGCTCCTGGAATCAAGGCAGGCTACAAGTGCAAAAACCTGGCAACTGCAGGTAAAGACTTTTTTTTGTTTGTTTTATTGTTTCTGTTTTTGTTTTTTGGGTTTTTGTGGGTTTTTGTTTTTGGGGGTTTTTGTGGGTTTTGGAAAACAGAACACAAGATTTGGTGTCAAAAATCTGGGGGTCCTCCCTGCTTGTGTTCCCTCTCTCGCTGGCTGTCTCTGTCTCTGTCAAGTAAATGGACAGAATCTTAAAAAAAAAAAAAAAATCTGGGGGTCTTATCAAACCTTGAACACAAACAGAGCAAGACAAAAATCTCTTTAATCCTTAGCCACCAACACAAATAACACTATCTGCCTTTATCAGATGATGAGACAAGACCATGACAGGTAAGTTCTTCATAAATTGTCAAGATAGATAGAAGAAAGAACATTAAGCCTTGAAATACAAAGGCCATCAATGATGCACTAAATGAACAAATCTAACGAACTTTTCTCAAATCTCGTTCTCCTTGGACTTCTCTGGCCCATTTAGTTGTCCTCTTTACTCCGACCTTTAGCTTCTTTCCTTCATTTTGCCCAACAAGCATTTCCGCAGTCTGAGAGCCCAGCCCTCCTCCAACAGGAAGCCCACCTTGCTGTCCTGAACATCCTCGCTGTCCTAACCATCCTCAATGCGTATTCTAAGTCCCAGCCTCCCAGCTGGGCACCAACTCCCTACAATGCACCTCCTTTTGGCCATGTGCCACTTCAAATCCATGCACCTAAAATAAAATCTTTTTCCCATCTCCAAACAACTCCTCCCAACTGTCTTACTCTTAAGTGTAACATTTTCAGTCAAACTAAAGCTGTCATTTTTTTATTGCTTTTCTTCTTCACATTCTGGCTAGTTCTAGTCCTGTTGACTCTTCTTACAAGAGCTTTCCAAAATTTGGCTTAAAAAGGTTCACTGCCTTGATTCGATATTTCCAGTCTAGGACTCTACATAGTCTAAAACATGTGAAATGCAGACAAAGGTATTCACTGAAATATTATAATGCCTGAAAACAGGAAACATTTGTCTAGAAGAGAAAAATGTTTAAGCAAACTAAATAGATTATAATGTTACTGAGTCAATAATTGGTTATAAAAAGTTTTTAAGGATGTTGAAGATGTTCATGACAAAATGTTAAATACAGAAAGCAGAATACAAAATCATATATGCAATGATTAATTTAAAAAAAAATACACAAGAATGGAAAAAAAGCCTAGAAGGAATTATATCAAAATATTAACAAAATCCTATCAGTGCATATCCTGCTGGATGGTAACAATGAGCCATTTTTGTTTTCTTCTTTATATACTTCTATAGCTTCCAGATATGGTACATATTTTTAAGGTCATTTTTTTAGGGATGCCGGCAGAGCGTGTGACTCCTGACCTCGGGTTGTGAGTTCAAGTGCCACATTAAGCACAAAGCTTACTTTAAAAAAAAAATAAAAATAAATCAAAAATAAAATAAAGTCACTTTTTAAAATGTGTTTCTAATTCAAGACTTGTCAGGTC
Organism: Ailuropoda melanoleuca; assembly: GCF_002007445.2. NCBI lineage: Eukaryota > Metazoa > Chordata > Mammalia > Carnivora > Ursidae > Ailuropoda > Ailuropoda melanoleuca. The sequence continues at coordinate 126,599,479 of NC_048218.1, read as the reverse complement.
TCCCTAAATTAATCTACAAATTCAATTACCTCAAACTAAACAGCAAAAGCAAACTGGGGGAGGGACTTAGAAATATGATCTTAATGAATAAATATGCAAGAATTGCCCAAAAAATTCTGAAAACAAGAGTAACAAGGTGTATATGGGAGATGGAGGAGAACTTCTGGCCTACCAAAAAACTGTAAAATTTATCTGAAACTACAGCAATTAAAACAACATGGAACTACAGCAGCCAGAGAAGTGAACACACTCAATATGTGGAAATGCAACACAGTCAGGACAGCTGGATACGTCACTGAGAAGAAAATAGGACAGCATTAACAACAGAAGCCTATTAACGGCCAGCCTTTCCTGCATTTACCACAGGTCCAAACCCTAGGGGCCAGATGTTACTCCATTCCAGTTTTTTGGGGGCCAGATGTTACTCCATTCCAGTTTTTTTTTTAATTTTCCAAAGATAATATGGTACCTATATAATGTTTTATTTAACATTCCAGCAAAGGTTTTTTTAAAAACATGCAACCTGGGGCGCCTGGGTGGCATAGCGGTTGGGCGTCTGCCTTCGGCTCAGGGGGTGATCCCGGCGTTTTGGGATCAAGCCCCACATCGGGCTCCTCGGCTATGAGCCTGCTTCTTCCTCTCCCACTCCCCCTGCTTGTGTTCCCTCTCTCACTGGCTGTCTCTCTCTCTCTCTGTCGAATAAATAAATAAAATCTTTAAAAAAAATAATAAAAAAAAATAAAATAAAATAAAATAAAATAAATAAATAAATAAATAAATAAAAACATGCAACCTACATCTCAGGGAAAGTCACAGTCCTCATGTCCAAAGCAAACCCCCTTCCTGTCAACTCCGGGTTTCTGCTCCAAAATCCCCCTTGCCAGTATTTTCAACCTCTCCCTTTCTACCGACTGTTTATCATCTGCTTACAGGGGGTGGGGGGTAAGAGGCGGAGGGGGAGACCCACTTCTCAAGAACGACCCCTCTACCTTTTCTCCTTTATACAAAGTAAGTTTACTCAAGGAGTAATTTTTTTTTAAAGATTTATCTATTTATTTGAAGGGGGAGGGGAACAGAAGGAGAAGGAGAGTGAGTCTCAGCAGACTCTGAACTTTGCTCCGAGCCTGAGGTGGGGCTCAATCTCAAGACCCTTAGATCACAACCTGAGCCAAAACCAAGTCCGGCGCTTGACTTAACTGCACCACCCAGATGTCCCAAGGAGTAATCTTTAAAAAAAAAAAAAAAAAAAAAAAGACTGTGACGTCTTGTCATCTCATTCACTCATGCACATCCGCTGGTCTAAAAGGACTGGTCTCTAATGTCGCCCTAACTGCCAAAATCAAAGGCCAAGATTGTGGTTCATCTCGAACTTCTTTGCAGACTGTGACTCTGGTCTCCGTGAATCACCTTTCTCCTGGTTCTCCTCTCTGGCTCCTCCTTTATCAACCCTACCTGTGGCTTTCTTCTGTTCACACTCAGCACCTTCAACCAGTGGCCACCAACAGCTACTCCTAACAACTCCCAATTCACATCTCCTAACCACAGCTCTTCCCAGTGCTCTAGCTGCCAACACGGACTAGTATCTCTAACCTCCAAGAGCCTAACCAGAGCCATCAGCAGCTTTTCCCAAACTGGCTCTGCATTCCCTATCTTGAGGAATGACAACACCATCCACAAATTTTGCTAATTCAGAAACTTGGGATTCATCCTAGACCCCTCCCACCCACCTCCCACATTAAATTGAACACTAAATTCAAAGAATTCTATTGCTTCCTTAATGCCCATCGGTCTCCTGAAGCCTCCTCCAATAGCTTCCTAATAGATCTCCTGGCCTCTAAGGCATTCTCCACACAGAAGCTAGAGTAATCTTTCTAAAAATGTCAACCTGTGCCTCTTCACAGCTCCCCAGTCCCTTGCCAACCTCCTCAGACAGATGAGCTCCACTCACTGGTCACCACACCCTGCACCCCAGCCTCTCCTACCCGCTTGACATTCCAGAAATCCAAGCAGGCCAGCTACACCTCCACATGTTTATCCCAGCCGCAATGCTGCTTCTGCCTAAAAGGCCCTCACCCTGCCCCCTCTTCCTTACTTGGCAAACTACTATTGGCTCTTTAAGAATCAGTTTAACCTAACTCTGAATCTACCAAAAGTACACTACTCAATTGTACACTTCCAGCAGATGAATTTTATGGTATGTAAATTATATCTCAATAAAAGTGTCATCATTTCCTACAAGAAAAAAAGACTTACACCCAATATTTTTTTAAAAGGGCAAAAGACAAAACAAGCACTTCACAAAATAGGAAATTCAAATGATCAATAAACATAGGAAGAGTTGTTCAACACCATCACTCAGAAAAATGCAAAACAGTACCAAAGTGAAGTCAATATAAACCCAGAATAGCCAAAATTAAAAAAAAAAGACTATCAAGTGTGGCAAAGACGTAAAGCAACCAAAACTATCATACACTGCTGGTTTGAGAGTAAAGCAGTTCAATCAAAACTATTTCATAACAAAGCTGGGAGAAATACCTTTGCCCTTACTACTAATACTAAGCAAATACCTATCCTATAACCTGGCAGTCCCACTGCTAGGGCTCATCTCCAAGAGAAGTGAATGCAAACATCCACAAAAGGCATGTACAAGAAGGTTTACGGCTGCCTAGCTCAGGCAGTTGACCGTCCACCTTTTAGTTTCAGCTCAGGTCAGGATCTCAGGGTCGGGGGATCGAGCCCCGACCACCATCCCTCCTCATGAGGCTCCACACTCAGCAGGGAGTCTGCTTGAAGATTTTCCCTCTCTCCCTCTGCGCCCCCAGCTCACTCTCTCTCTCTCCCAACTAAATAAATCAATCTTAAAAAATACTAATATCAGTTACTAACTGTATGGTAGTAAGCACTTCTTTAAAAACAAATGTTTACTCATAATGCTTTATTCGTTATGCAGAATTATTCAGAATGCTTTATACATAATGACCAAAAACTGAAGGAAAAATACTCATCAACAGAATAGATAAGTAAATTGTGGTATATTCACTCAATGGACTGGTACAGAGCGGTTAACAGTGAAACACTGGTACGTGCAACAACATGGACAAATCTCACAGAAGCCGGACACAAGAGGACATCCATATGAAGTTCAAGAACAGGTGGGTAATCAATAATGACAGATGCGAGCACAATGGTTACCTCTAGGTGGCAGGGTATAGACTGGGGAGAGGCTTGAGGAACCAGCCTTATGAGGTCGATATTGGAAAGGTCTGTACCTTGATCTGGGTGGTGGTTATAAGGGTAAGAATACATGTAAAAATCATCAAACTGTACACTTAGAATTAGTGCACTTTACTATACACATATATATGCTATAATTCAATTATTTAAAAAATAACAAAAAATGCACAAGTAGACTGTAATTAACAGTACTATATCACATACCTGGAAGTTGTTAAGAGAGTAGAGCTTAACTGTTATCGCCAGGAAGGGGAAAAAAAAAAAACAAAAGGTAATTATGTAAGAGGATGGAGGTGTTAACGAACCTTACTGTGGCGATCATTTCACAATCTCACACGCACCAAATCATCATGTTGCACACCTTAAATTTACATGTTATACGGCAATCATATCTCAACAAAGCTGGAGAAAAAATATGCACGAGTAAAAGGATAATACACCAAAATAATTGGTGGACCTACAACTGATGTTTATGTCTTTAAATTGTTAGGTACTGTCTGAATTTTCCACCAAGACCATATTATTTCTAATCATAAAAAAAAAAAAGCTATTTCCTTAGAGTAACAGTAGTGTTAAAATTAAACAAGGTCTCTTCCTAAAGCCTTCCCTTACCAATCAAAGTACCACTGCACCTATATCACAGTGCTTAGCACACTGTCCCACAATGATCTACTCACCGTGAGACACAGACCTCTCCCCTCCTTGCCAGTTAGAACTGGGCTTTATTTACGTTCATCTTCCTAGCATACAACACTTCCTACCACTAGGAATCTGCTTCATATGTGTTTGTTATACTGAACTGTTTGACGGTAAGCAAAAATATTTGCTGAGTAAACAATGTGTAACAAACCAAGAAGTCAAAAATAAGTGATTACCTTCCATGGGAGGTATTCCAAGGTCATGGGTTTGTGAGCTTGAGATTATAATACAGGGAAGGGTTGAGGATTACCCAATAAAGATATCACCTTGCATGACAGCATTCCTAAATTGTCTTGCCTGTGATTTACTGACCCAATGCCACCAATCCCATGCCTGTCATTTTCTGTAGCAGTCAGAACCTAGACCACAGAGCAGAGAGAAGCAATAACCCACGGGATCCACCCACCAACAGAAAGTCAAAAGCCCAAAGGATCCAGCACAGAACCCCATCACCAACAGCATACACACAGATCACAGACACTGTACAGAGGAAAAAAGAGACACACAGAGAGAGGGAAAGACACACATCAAGAGACCAAGTTGCTACCTTGCTAGAAAGTCAAAGTACAAACTTAAGTCCTCCAGCAATCATTCTCTTGGGTATTTATCCTACAGAAATGGAAACGTGTTCACATAAAAACCTGTACACAAATGTTCAGCAGCTTTATCTGTAAGAATCAAAAACTAGAAACTATCCAAACGTCCTTCAACAGGTCAATGGACAAACGAACTGGTACGTTCACACCATGAGAAACTATGAAGCAGCAAAAAGAAATGAGCTGCTGATACACCCACCAGCATGGATGATCTCAGGCACTGCACCAGGTGAAAAAAGAGACTCTCCAACAGTTACATACTGTATAACTCTGCTTCTATAACAGTCTCAACGTGGCGAAATCAGTGATGGAGAACAGATCAGTGCTTGCCAGGAGTCAGGGCTGAGGGCAGGGTCTGACTCTGAAAGGGTAACAAGAGGAAGTTTCTCTGTGGTGATGAAGCAGTTCTGCATCCTAACCCTGGTCATGACTACGCTACACTACACAAGTGGTCCGTCTGAGGGAATGACACACAGAAAGTGTAAGTAAAAGCCAGTGAGATCTTATTTCAGTTAATAGCATTGTGGTGGCAATGTCAGTTCCTGGTTTTGACAAAGTTCCATGGTTATGTGAGACATCACCACTGGAGGAAGCTGGATAAAGGGTACACAGGGAACTCAGTACCCATTCTTGCAAGTTCTTGTGAGTCACAGGATTTCAAAATGAAGTTTTAATTACCAAAAAAAAAAAAAAAAAGAGTTGGGGGCACCTGGGGCACACAGTCAGTTGGGGGTCCAACTCTTGGTTTTGGCTCAGGTTGTGATTTCAGAGTCAGATCAAGCCCCACAGGGGGCTTCATGCTCAGCACAGAGTCTGCTTGAAATTCTCTCCCGCTCCCTCTCCCCCTCTCTCTGCTTACAAGCTCTATAATAAATATTTTTAAAAAATAATTTGATTGTAATAATTTCTAGTCAAAAAGTGGAAGGAACCTGAATGTCCATCAATAGATGAATGGATAAATAAAACATGGCGTATTGATACAATGCAACATTATTTGGCACTATAGAAGTACAAAGTACTAATACATGCCTCAACATGTATCATGCTTGAAAGCATTATGCTAAATGAAAGAAATCAGACATAGGGCTGACATATTGTATAACACGATTTATATGAAATACTCTGAATAGTTAAGTTCGTAGAGACAGAAAATAAATTAGGAGCAAGGAAAAATGAGGCATGCTTGCTAAATAAGTATGGGGTTTATTTTGGGGGGGAGGATGCAAATGTTCTGGAATTAATCATTGTGATGGTTCCACAACGTTGTGAATATACTAAAAACCAGCAAATTATACACATTAAAAGATAATCTTACAGTACGTGAATTACGTCTTAATGAAAAAGTTACACGCGTTAAAAAAATAAAGATCCCTAAAAAAATTTTATACATACATTCATTCATGCCCCAAAGCAACTGTCCCCAGCCATATGATTTAGCTAATTATTTTTTTTTAAGATTTTATTTATTTATTTGACAGAGAAGGACAGCAAGAGAGGGAACACAAGCAAGAGGAGTGTGAGAGGGAGAAGCAGGCTTCCCGCCGAGCAGAGAGCCCAATGCGGGGCTCAGTCCCAGGACCCTGGGATCATGACCTGAGCCGAAGGCATAGATAGATGCTTAAGGGCTGAGCCACCCAGGTGCACCTGATTTAGCTAATTCTGGAGATTTCATGATTGAATTGACACTGTAGTCCTTCCCTGCTGCCTGTTACTCACAAAGCAGCTCAATTAATAATTAGCAAACTAAACTCCCCGGAACAATCTGACAAGACTGAAATTTTGACTCAGCTAAGTAGAGAAATCTTAATGCTATTCCTGACAACTACAAATTCCAGCGTACTTAAAAAGTTGCCTACAGGAACTGGCTCAATTCTTAAAAGCTCACTGAATGAAAATGAATGAAGAGCCAGCTTGCGTACACAAGTAGATAATGACAAAAGTAGATCACATTACATCAAGCTAGGCCCATGCTGTCACATAATTTAGGTTTGCCAGGCATTACATTTATACAGTTTAAAATTAGACCAATTACTCCTTTTCTTCCTCTGGAGAATCAAAAAGCAAAAACATTGGGCATCAGGAGACCTGAATTCTGGTCCAAACGCAGCTGTGTGATTATCACCTCTGTAAGGGCTGACTATAAAAATGAGGACTTCTCAAACCAGCCATCTCCTGAAGTCCCTTCCACCACTGCTCTCTGGCACCACTGCTTGCACCCTGAACCAAGTTACCAGGGTCTCCCTCACAGACAGAAGGCCAGCTCCCAGCTTCTACTTCTCCCCTCCTCCTGACATTCCATTCTCCACAGGAACGTCATTCCATCAGTAAGCCTCTGGATGGCCTACAGGGCAGGGCCCTACCCAACTCTCATCCTCCCCTGGCACCATCTTCTTCCAAAGCACTCCAGTCACCCTGACCTTTGGGGTCCTCCAACATTCCTAGCCCTTTCCTCCCCAAGTCCTCTGCCACACTCCCATCTCCTCCTCCTCATTTTAGTTTCTGTCCAAATGTCACCTCCGCAGACAGCTGAGTGTGGACTCTAGTTCCAGGCTGCCTATATTCAACTTTGCAGCCGGGGAATGCTGCTTGCCCATCTGTAAAATGGTGATTAACCACAGTGCCTACCTTAGTGTTGTCACAAGGGATAAAAGGCAGTAAAGCTATCAGCACGATGCCTGGCCCAGTGTTCAAATGTCACCTATCACTATTACTTAAGGCACCCCATCCAAATGTTGTCCCCACCTCATAGCACTATCTGAAATTGCCATCCTGATTTGTCTTCTTTAGGGTTCTTCCCTAAAACCCACAGAATGTAACATTCATGAGGAGCTTTGTCTTGTTCAAAGCTCTATCACCATCTCCAAGGAAAGCCACGCAGATACTTGTTGAATACGTGAATAAATAAATCATAACCAGCGCTCCTTTAATGTTTTAACTCAAAGGATTAAGCAAAAAATGGCACTGCTTTTATCAGTTATGTAATTAGGCTGGTCTCCTCTTCTTAACTACCTTGCAGACCAACCAATTAGCCACTGCCTGAGGGCTTTTCCCTCAAATCTTATCACATAAATACAGTAGACAATGGAAGAATCTTGAAGGTTAATCTGTGAAAGTAAAAACTGGATATTGTGGATATACGCTAATTCTTTAAAACATATTACTGAAATCCAAACTGCAGCACACCAAAAAAGGCTCTTGGCCATTAGGAAAGTCATACCCTGAAACAGGAAACACATGTTGCCTTAGTTAACTAAAAGTGCTTTTTTACACGTATGCCTACATTTCACATACACAGATACAATTATACATACATATGTGCGCGCGCACAGAACCATTCCCAAAACTGAGGACATGTTTTTCAATTCCTTTTTACATTTCTAAACATTATGCACTATGTGAAAATAAATGCTCTGAACTTAAAGTTGTTTTTAAAACCCAATACTGAGGATCCCAAACGTTACAGTTCTCCTTACTCATGGGCTTAATCTCCCAACGTTCAAAGGAAATCCCACATTTACGGCCGTGACTTGAAAGCCAGCATTAATTCTGTAAAACATCTCAAAGTGTCATATCCATTCCGTTTTAACGTCTTAAGAATCCAGTATCAGATTTTTACCCACCAGCTCAAGTCCTTAATAAGCATTTTTCCGTCACTGTAATATTTAGAGAGATGCACATTTTGAGAGACCCCGAAAAACAAGTTATAGTCCATCTTAGTGAACAAAAATCCTGTCAAGATACACCAGCACGTTAGTAACGCCTCAGGCAGTTTTTCATAGAGAGCATGAAATTCACCAGGCAGAGAGACCCAGGCGGACAGGAAGGGGAAAAGCCTGGGAATGCTGCAGGGTAGTCCCCCTAAGGAAACAAAATAAGAAATGCTTCGTGATTTTCAAAATGATCATGGACTGCCGTTCCCTGTAAGACCAAAAATACCACAGAGTGTCTCTTGCTCAAAAGGAAGAGTGAAGCCACAAATCTAGGAGTAAAGACGTTGAACGCTGGCTGGCTTTTTAAGATTAAGAGAGGAGCGACGCGGCGGCGCTCTGCGGTTTCGGAGCAGCTCTCCAGGAAAGGCTTCTCGGGCGCCGGCCGCTCCCACTCCGGTCCGCGGCCAGGCTGGAGGTGGCCGGCGGCTGGCACGTTTTAAATATCACCACCCTATTCATCAACTCCCCGGCACAATGAGGGCTGGGGAGCCGCGCCGGGGACCGCCCGCGCACACGCCCACCGGTCCCGCGCAGCCCGCGACCCGGGCGCAGCCGCCGCGCAGCAAAGTGACGCTCGGCCCGAGCAGAAAGTTTCGAATAAAAACCCGAGCCCCGAAACGCACGGGTCTCGGCGCTGAACTCGCGCCAGGAACACGCCCGAGGCAAACCACTTGACAACCAGCTCGGGTTTTCAGCAGAAAAGGCCGAGAGGCGGGGGCCGGGGAGGAAGAGAAGGCCACACACACACACACTCACTTTCTGGCACACTCGGCTCCTCTTCCTCTTGGGCCCCCGTGCCCAGGTGCGAGCCACACCGCAGCCTCACACCCGCACGCGGCGGGGCCGGGCGGCGGACGCCAGCGCCCCTCCCGGGAAAGGCCCGCGACCCCCGGGCCAGCGCGGCGCGCAGGGAGGGTGCGCACTCCCGGCGTCTCTGCGCCCGGCCGCCCGGGCC